>NC_081570.1:105116603-105228986 GCF_022355385.1 Mustela nigripes | reverse complement strand
AGGGTATGTGATTTGGTGAGTGCTGTGAAGTGTGTAAACCTGGTGATTCACAGACCTGTACCCCTGGGGATAAAAATATATGTTTATAAGAAATAAAAAATTAAAAAAAAAAAAAAGTTACGCTGAAAAGAAATTAAAAAAAACAAAAAACAAAAAACAAAAAACAAAAAACAAAAACGACAACATACAAACCCAAACAAACAAAACAAAGCAACAGAACAAAAAGGCTGAGCTTGAGCTTGTAGATACAGAGAACAGATTGGTGGTTGCCAGAGGAGAGGAGTGCGGTGAGGGTGGGCAACCAGTGAAAGGGGTCAAAAGATACAACTTGCAGTTATAAAATAAGTAAGTCCCGGGGAAGTAATGCAAAGGTTGGCAACTGCAGTTAATAATACTACTGTATTGCATATTTGAAAGTTGTTAAGAGAGTAAGTCTTAAAAGTTCTTATCACAAGAAAAAATTGTAACTATGATAATGGATAGCCTTATTGTGGTGAGCATTTCACAACATACGCAAATACTGACTCATTATGCTGTACAGCAGAAGCTGATACAATGTGGTAAGATAATTATACCTAGAAAAGAAAAAGAACTGTGGGTATATTTATTTATTTACTTATTACTAAAGATTTACTTATTTGAGAGACGAGAGAGAGTGCATGAGCAGGGAGAGGAGCAAAAACAGGGAGAGGAACAGAATCTCAAGCAGATGCCCCACTGAGCAGAGCCAGATGTGGGGCTCCATCCCACAACCTTGAGATCACGACCTTCACCAAAATTCAGAGCTGGATGCTCAACTGATTGAGCCACCTAGGTGCCCTGAACTGTGTGTATTTTAAAAATATTTAGATTCCTGATTTTCAGTCTCCCAAATTCTCAGTCAGTCTGAGGTTCTTAGGCACGTACAATATGCTGTTTTAAAACTCCACCGGACCACTGGTTTTAATTATAGTGGTGGTAGTGGAAAGGAAGTTATTTTGGTTTGGTGTTCTTTCTGTCCCACCACAAGAGCATATAAATGCAAACAATTTCTTTTTTTTTCTTTTTTTTTCTTTTTTTTTCCTGGTTGGCTGCAAAATAGCTTTCTCTGAACATTTCCCCCACTCTATCCATTAGCTAGTATTGAAATAGTTGCTCCTTTTAGTTTTTCTGGTGCAATGCTCCTTTCAGTTTTTCTGTTTTTTCTGCTCTTGCTTAAAGTGGAAGTTCAGGGAACTCCTTGGAGCATCCCTTCGAATTGCTAAGATGAGTAAACAAAAACAGGCCTTAGACTGGAAGAGAACTTAGTACTAAATGGCAGATGAAGGTATGTGGCTTGGTACACTTGTAGAATTTTCTCTGCTGCTTGCTTGTTTGCTTTTATTTTTACTATTCTTTGACCTGGCAGCAAAAAATAATCAGCTGTGTTCTGGCAGCTGACAACATCAGAGAGCTGCTTCTGAGCATGTGACAGCTCAAATGGCTGCAGATCACTACAGAAGAGGTCCCCAGTTTCTAGGCAGAGAAATTGACACATAGGAATAGGAAGGGAGTCACTTAATGGCTCAGGGGCTGGCTGAGCTGTGACCAGAATCCAGGTGGCTTGGCTCCCAGCCTGGCTGACCACACTGCTACCCACATAGCCTGGGCTGACCCAAAACAAGCGGCCCATTGAGCAATTGCACAAACAACAATGAGTGATGGATGGTCAGAGCAAGAAACAGGCACAAAGCAACTGCAACCCCATCACTTCCTGGCCCCTAAATTTCCAGGCAAGACTGTAAATTTGTGGTTACTTAATTGAGTTTGGACCTGCTTTCA
The DNA here is from genome assembly GCF_022355385.1 of Mustela nigripes. Taxonomy (NCBI): domain Eukaryota; kingdom Metazoa; phylum Chordata; class Mammalia; order Carnivora; family Mustelidae; genus Mustela; species Mustela nigripes. The sequence goes on along the minus strand of NC_081570.1, from coordinate 105,227,186 downwards.
AATATGGAAACTTTTTGTGGTCACTGCCAAAAGTAAAAGTCTGCCTTGTAGTAATGAGGCTGGAGAGTGTCTTTGAACTCTGTACCTGGTTCTAATAAGGTGGTGGTAGTGGATTTAAGACTGGAAAGACATAGTCAACAGATCAGCATTACCTCGTCCTGGGAGGGCTTTGGTGAATCAAGAAAATATAGATTTTTGAGGCTCCTCATCTGTGGACCTGTCCTCCTACCTCAGATTTAGCTAGCAAGGGATGGTTGTGATCAATGGAGTTCACTTAGAACCAACTTAGATGACCAAGTCTTATTCTACCCTCTTCCTCAAATTTGCCATGGAACAGTAGCCCAAATTTGCAGTCCCCCCCATAGCTGAAGCCCAGGCCAAATGGCTCTGCTTGCCAGCTTGTGCTGTTGGTCCTGGGTGTGCCTCCTGCAAGACACTCTGACCTTCTCGGCCTTGGCACAGCCCTAAATCAACTCTAAACCTTGGGTGTCCCCAGGAGATATAGCTACCCGTCTAGGCAGTTTCCTGTTTCAGACGTCCATTTTCTAGTCCTGAGCAGGGTAATTCCAAAATGTCTATGCTCCACCCTTGCCATTTAGAGACTAAGGACCTCAGGAAGTATTAAGGGGAAAAGTTGACTGTGGTACAGTATTCGTTCTTAAGGAGGCCTAATGGGCACAATTTAGACAATAAACATTTTGAATATGCAGATCAGGTGCCACGATGCTAGGAATCTAAATTAAAATTCAGGATTTCTTTAGTCAGGTTATAGCAGGGGCTGGCCCCATTTTGTGTTTGTCACAAAGAGGTATTGATTAAATAGCTCTTCTTAGTTCACAGTATCCTAATATTTATTTGTTTATTCAATAAATATGGAAGGTATGCTATATGCTGAAGTTTATGCCCTAGCCCATTGTTCCTCACAGAGCACACATGTGAGCTGTTATATAATATAGTTTCATGTATTTTACTCAAGTGTAAGATCCTTTTTTTTTTTTTAAGATTTTTAAAATTTATTTGACACACACAGAGAGAGCACAAGTAGGAAGAGAGCCAGGCAGAGAGAGGGGAAGCAGGCTCCCAGGACCCTGAGATCATGACCTGAGCCGAAGGCAGAGGCTTTAACCCACTGAGCCACCCCGACACCCCTAAAGTGTGAGATCCTTGATGCCTGGAATTATGTCTTATTCATTTCTGTGTCCCCAATATCAATGAGCACAGTACCTTGCACATAGTAGGGACTCAAGAAATATTTGAATTGAATTATGTTGTGATGCTGTTAAAACGCACTAATAAAACAGCGATACTTAACTTTTTTCTATTGGGCTGAGGCATACATGTCATCATTGTGCAAGTAAGTAAGTACTGAGTGTTAAAAGAGAAGGGTATGTTCATTCCACATGTGACGGAAGACGACTGCAAAACTGGGTGGAGACTTGCTCTGGAAGAAGCACTGTTAATTTTCCTCTGGTCAGTCCAGAATGACCGCGAAGAGTAACTAGAATTTCAGTCTTCTACTTCGAAAGTATTTTCACCCTTCTCACTTTTCCAGAATTACCCGCCTCTTTCTGCTTCTTCCCAAAGGGTTGTACCCAACTGACTCTGCCCCAAAGTCTCAAGAGGCTCTGGACCCCTCCAGCACCGCTCCAAGAACTCTCCAGATCAGAGGCCTCAAAAACACTGGCCAGGAAAACACGGGGTCACGCGCGGGGCAGGCGCCAAACTGGCCCGAGCCAGGGGAGCGGCGCTAAAGGCGGGGCTGCTATGGGGCGGGGCGGGGCGGGGCCGGGCAGGAGGAGGCCTGGGGGCGGCTTGGGTGTCACCACCAACCCGCTCCGGCCGGAAACTGGCGCTAGTTTCCGGCCGGACGGCCGAAAGCCACCGATCCTGAACCAGCCGCCGGAGTCGGAGTGGCGACGGGGTGTGGAGCAGGCAAAAAACCACTGGGGGAGGCCAGTCCTGATCAGTGCCGTCTGGCTCCAGCTCCTGATCCTGTGCGGAGCAACAGCCGCGGTCGCAGTCTCCGCCACCGCCTCCGCCTCCATCGTCGTCGGGGGAGGGGCCAGCCGGACCCCGGGGTCACAGCCGAGGAATGAGGAGAGGCGGCCGGGCCCCGCGCTCCGCCCCGGCCTAGGGCCTTGCCCCGGGAGTCGCGAGGGTAACGGAGCCCCCTGCCCTGTCACCCTCCCCCCCGTCTGCTCCCGCCCCTCCCGTCTCTTGAGACTCCCAAACTCCGACCCTCTGATCTCCACTGTCCCCCTTCTCCTTTCTGATTATATTTCACCCGGAGCCACCGCCTCCCGGCACCCCCTCCTCGCCCCGACTATGCCTTGCTTCGTCCCAACCTTTTCCCCGTTACTTCTCCCTTTCACCTGCGTCCCGTGTTCCTCGCTTCCACCCCGGTTCCTGGCTTCTCTTCCTAAGCTGTGCTGGGCAGTTTGGACGGTCGCCCCCTTGTCAGCGAGACTTTCGGGGAGGGATGGTGGAGTTTTAAGGTGGTTAAGAGTGCGGAGCCTGTCCTATCCCTGTAGTAAGATAAAGTTCATTGTAAAGTCTGAGTATAAAAGTGCAACGAAAAGAAAACAAGCTTGTTCTCCCCTGTAGATAGCCAAACTGAGGTGCGTCCAGGAATGGAGGAAGGGAGCGAAAAAGAATGTGTGTGTGTGTGAGAGAGAGAGAGAGAGAGAAGAGAGAGAGAGAAAAAGAGAGATCGATTGATTCTAGGGTAGGCTTATGAACTTTAGAAAAAAAGAAAAGTTGCCATGAGCCGATGGAAACTTTAGAAGCTGATGATGAGTAAGCCGGGGGCTGCGTGATCTCACTCCTCTTCTCATAATTACTAGGTTAACGGTGTGGCTCCGGTCGGGATGTAATGGGATTTGTTTACTGGGCCGGCGTATTTTTAGCTTGTCGGCTCACAAGGACCAGAGCTCCGAGTCTCTGAGTCTCCCTGAGTCTCTGACTCTTTCTCCGTCTCCCCGCCCGCCCGCTCCCTCTGTCTCGTCTAGGTAGTCTGTCTAAACTGGGTGGTTCCTCTGGGCACAAAACGGATAGGAAATTAAGTTGAAAGAAGTAGACTGGTGAAATTATATGTAAGAGAGTCTCCGCCACACTCTTCAGGGGGTTTCCTTTCGTAAATGCAAAAGCAAGAATTAGCAGAATTTGTTATTTTACTCATATTTTTATATAAGAATTTATTATTTTCCTCATTTTTATAACTATGTAAAATGCCTTTTAGAACAACCAGAAGCTGGTAATTTTTCAGTCTTTGACTTGTCCTCTATATGTTTAGGAAGTCCTTGAGGAGGTTGGATCCTTTTGTCTTTCAGAATCTGTTTCCAAGGTGGAAAAGGGCAAGAAGAGGTAGTCGTGAGGCTAGTCCAAAAAGATAGCAAATCCTAAGTTTTTAAAAAAACATCTAGAAAATTTCTTTCCTAGTGAACGAGACTGCATTTCTTGTGGGGTGGAGAAGACAGCAGGAACAAACTGGGTGACTAGGGAGAATCAAACTTATAATTAAACATTTGCTGTGCATAATTTACAAATGAATACATTATAGGCAAACAATTATACTCTTTGTCCTCATTGTTTTTCTGAACAGTTCTTTTAAAGTTTAGGAACCAACCTGCTGTGCTAGTCTATTGCTATTTTGAAGGCTGATCAGAACTGTAAAATAAATGAAATTGATGTTGCTTATCTGGAGTGTGAATGCCAGTCTTGTTCTAATTTCCACTCTTTACCCCGCAAGCCTCAGAGCACCTCCCTGAATAAGTGGCCAGTTACTATGTACTTAGTGATCGCAAATGAATACAAATATTAGCTCATGCTAGGAATAATTGAGAAGGTAAATATGCTGAAAAGATCTTCCAAAACTGGAATAGATTATCTTTCAATCTTTTTTCCATTTCGGATTATCAGCACCTTTCTGCCGATAATTATCCATTAACATGAATAATTTAGAATTGAACAGATATCCACTTTGGGCATTAAGCATTCAAGCAGGAAGGAAAGATGGAAGGAAGATAATTCCCAAACTATTACTAATTTTTTGTTGTTGCCTGACTTATCCCTTTCATTTAATGCCAGAGACTCCCTTGTGAAAAAAAAAAAAATGTAAACCTTTGCCAGGGAAAGGGCTGTCTTCTGACTTGTATAAGGCAGGCTGAACAGTAATGAATGGTAATTTTAGTTGGACTTGGTGGAGTTAGGTCACCAACAACTTGGAAATACTTCCTTAATCTCTTACTTTTGGGGACCCCTGTTGAAAAAAGATTGAATTTGGAGAGTAAGATCAAATTTTTAAAAATCACAATCACCTTCCCTGAGTCTGTTGACTATTAATAATTGTTTTAATTTCTGAGTCAGTGGATGCTGATGTTTTTTTTTTTAAGATTATTTATTTATTTGACAGACAAAGATCACAAGTAGGCAGAGAGGGCAGGCAGAGAGAGAGAGAGAGAGGAGGATTTGTTTACTGGGCCGGCGTAACAATGTGCCTTCCCCTTTATATATACCACCTTCCACAGTTGGTAGCAGGCTCCCCGCTGAGCAGAGAGCCTGATGTGGGGCTCAATCCCAAGACCCTGGGATCATGACCTGAGCCAAAGGCAGAGGCTTTAACCCACTGAGCCACTCAGGTGCCCCGGTTGATGCTGATATTAGTGATGTCTGGGAAGTTCTAGTTATATCAATGAGATAAATTAGGGAAGATTTTGGAATCAGCAAAATTTGAAATGGAATTGGAGGCTGTGGATTAGAGTCATAAAGAGGCATGGCCTATGAAGTTAGATAGAACTTGGTTCAAATCTTGATTATGGCATTTACTATGTGACCTTGGACAATTTACTTCTCCATCCTTATTTATAAAATATGTATGAGCATTCAAGCAAATTAAATAGTTATTCTTTGTTAGGAGTATAAGAAAAGAACAGTGTCCCCAGGCAGAAAGTGTATTTATGTCTATTTATATCAACTTCCTCTTACATTTATTATTTGGTGGCTGGTGGGGTGGGAATTGAAGCAGTTGAATAAGTAGGAATAAGCCTAGGGCAGCCTAATAGTCTGCCACTATTCCCATTTCTCAGAAATCGTTGTTTGGGGTTTCGAGATTCAATATATATAACCATATGATGGAGTAACAGTATTAAAAATAAAATTTTGGATTGTTATGGGGGCACTGTGGGCCAGTTGTAAAGTTTTCGAGCTTCTCAAGCATGCTCAAGCATGCCAAGGATCCTGGCAGATCCTTGTGAGGCTCCCTCTTTTACCCAAACATTCATCCCATCAAGGAAGAATTTTGAGAAAGTGCTTCGAATTGTGGCTTCAGCAGCGTCTTCCTATGGAAACTTAGGAACTGTGAAATCTCAACAGCCCCTGATAAATTCAATTAATTAAAATCTGTGTAACTGGAATATAGATGCAGGACAGTTGTGTGAATGCCTGAACTCAGTTGATTTTTTAATATGAGAGAAGAAAGTTTTTTTTTTTTTTAAGATTTATTTATTTGAGAGAGAGAGAGAGCGCACCCGCAAGCACGAGCACAAGTGGGAATGGCAGTGGGGGAGGGAGAGAGAATCTCAAGCTGACTCCATACTGAGTGCCGAGTCTGACACAAGTGCAGAGTCTCACACAGGTCACACATGACCCTGAGATCATGACCTGAGCTGAAACCAAGAGTCAAATGGTCAACTGACTGAGCTACCCAGGTGCCTCTGGGCTTTGTTTTGTTTTTAAGTAAGGAATCTTTGCTGAATAATGATTGAGCATTCTTGTGGATTAAGCTGTCTCCAAGCTCCAGTGACAGGCTTTGGTAAGATAGAAAGGATATAAAGACAAGTGTCCTTGCCTTTGGGACAGGGGTGGGGTTGTGGAAGGTGGTATATATAAAGGGGAAGGCACATTGTTACAAGCTTTAACATTTAGGACACAACATATAAACAGAACCAAGTTTAATGTGCTGCAAATGGAATATGTAAAGGCTAGAAAACTAGAAGTAAGAGAATCTGTGAAATTAGTTAGGGAAGATTTCTGAATCATCAAAATTTGAAATGGACTTGGAGGCTGTGGATTAGAGTCATAAGGAGGCATGGCCAATGAAGGTAGAACTTGGTTCAAGTCTGGACTGTGTGATCTTGGACAATTTACTTGTCCATCCTTATCTATGAAATATGTGTGAGCGTTCAAGTAAATGAAATAGCTATTCTGTGTTAAGAGTAAAAGAAACTGAAAGATCTTCCAGGCAAAAAGTATAGAATGTACAGTGTGCAGTGGTGGTATGAATGACTAAGTTGTGTTTGTTGGGGTAATAAATGAGAGGGACTGGAGAGAATGTGGGTGGTAAAATCATGGGTAGAGCAGGCAAGAGGGTGGAGGGGACTCAGAGGCCAGACTCTGTTGGGTGTTCATGGTAGGGTCAATAGAGTCATTGTAGGTCCTTGAACAAAGGATGAATTTAAAAAATGTTGGGCCTTCTGGTCCAGGAACTCAGGGGCAAAGAGTCAGGCAGGCACCGGTACATTGTAACTCTTCGGTTTCTCTTCTGGACCATCTTGGCCTAAAGGGATCATCCAGGAGACAGAGGATTCTTGTAAAGTTTTTGTCTTTACACTTTACTCACTATGCTGAGCTCTGTTTGTGCTGGTCTCACATTGTACTGTGGGCCTGTAGGCTGTGGCTGCCTTATCTTCAAGAGCTTATGGTAAGGACAGTATCATGTTTTAAGGGCATTAACTTCCAGTTATCTCTGTTGTAGGGTACAGTAATGTTAAGTAATTCAGAATTTAATATGAAAATTTCTTGGTTTGAAAATGCATAATTTTCTTAAGCCAGATTTATTTTAATGTTTTGAGGATCATATTGATGTTGAAATGAATCTGTGTTTCTAAGCCTATATTATTACCTGATGGTGAGGAGTGTATATACTGATGGTGAAGAACAGTCAAACTTGGTTTAAAGATTATGCCTCAGAAATCCTGTAAATTGGGTAATTCATTTATGGATAATTAAGACTGGATTATATGAGTATGTTAATGAAGACCAGTTTCTTTTCAAAATCTGTGCAGGTCCATTGTGACCACTTAGGTTGTCTGCCTTATGCCTAAGCGATTTATAAATGATGTCTGTGTTATAGTCAGAGTGAGTGTTTACTCACAGTATCTGGAGGAATCCTATTTTGTTATGTTGCATCGATGAAGATGAAGGTGGCTTTTTCAGAGCACTTGGGCTTTGTAGAGGCTCTTCCAGATAGTGACTCTGCTGAAAAAACTGTCAGGTTTTTCCTCCTGAAATTAAGTTGTTTGAAAATATGGCTAATTTAAAAAAAAAAAAAAAAGGAATGAGGAGCAGTGTTCACATTTAATAAACAGGATCACATGCTTGTTCTTCCAACCTTGTTCTTTCAGTTGACTTGCTTTCCTTCATCCCTGCCTACCCTCTACCTTCTCACAGTCATTACCAAACTATGTGCTTATGATGTCATGAGCACAGGATTATTATTTACCTCTTGAGTCAGGAGATTGTAGTATTTTTGAGGGGAGATCAGAGGTGGAAGTCAGGAATCTTAATTTATATAGTTTAGTTCAGGATTATTTTCAACTGTGTTTTTTAGGTTTCTGTCTCATCTTTTTATTTCTCTAAGAAATAGTTTTGGATAGAAAAAATTACTGAGCTGTTATTTTTGGTGACCTGCGTTGAGTTCAATTTTATGTTAGGTAATGTGGAGGATTAGGAAAAATGATTTTGTGCCTCTGAGGCGTTTACAGTCTAGTTGGGAATAAGGAGTATAGGAAGGAGTGAATACCTATTGAACCTCTAATATTCCAGACAAAGAAAAAAAAGAAGAAGAAAATGAGAAATTATATTATCGATTGCACAGTATAGATCTCATATTGTATGTCTTTGGGGACAAGAGCACTCAGGTAGTTATGAGTGCTATCACAGAGGAATTGTAACTTACTTCAGATCTTAAAAAAATAAAATTGTATCAAGTACAAGGGGTGAAGATGAAGCAGATAACAACAACAACAACAAAGTCATTTCATTTTGGAGCTGAGAAGGATCAAGCAAAAGCCTGGACTAGGCTTGGGTGTTCCTGGGGCAGTGATGAGACTGACCTGAGCAGGTTGGTTTAGTTGGTTTGGAGCTGTGTTTTAGAGGGGTCTTAAAAGGTAGGCTTATAAATTGAGATTTTTAAATCATAGAAAATAGTGAACCACTGTGAATTTTTGAGGATAGTAATAGCAATATGATGATAGTAGAAACAGGTGGGCCGGGAGGGAAGGGAGATTGGCTCCTTGGGTGTATGAGGTGATGAAACCTGAGCTAGAGTTGGGGTGTGGGTTGAGATAAGTAGAGAAAGAGGGAAAAAGAGATTGTTAAGTAAAAATTAAAGTCAGTGACGACTAGATGTAGCCGATGAAGGAGAGTGATCCATCAAGTATGACTTTAACATTTTAAGCTCGGGTTTCTGAGACATTAAGATCAGGAAATTAGGAAGAATTCCTCATTTTTTAGGGGAATTTGATGAGTTCAGTTTGAAAGGTATTGGATGTGAAGTAGGAATGAAACACCCAAGAGAAAGCTGACCCATTTGTTAGATGAACCTGAAGCTGGTGGAGAGTAGAGGCAGGGGTTAGTATTTTTGGAAGCGTGGTTTTGTGGCTCCTCAGCATGGATGTGGGAGCTGTAGCCAAGGGAATGAATAAGCTCTCTGATGACTAGAGTTTAGGGAAAGAGCAAAAGACTGGGGATAGTGGTAGAGTGATAGACACTATTCTACACTCTTCGGGCCATCTTAATTGACTTCTTCTTTGTCCTTTCTCATTTTCTGTTCCTTTCCTCCCAATGCCAGCAAACCTCCCTTGAATGTCTCTTTCTGTCATAGGCTCTGAGGAAACAGATGAGTCAGACAAGGTCTCTACCTACAGGGAGTTATGGGCCCAGGGGGAGGAGACAGATGCATAAATATATAGATGTCATGAAGTGTGGCTGTTGTTGAGATAGAAGTATGTAGGGGGGATGGTAGGGACCTAAAGGTCAGTTCTGCCTTGGGCGTGCAGAGGTTGGAAAGTGCCTCCGAGAAGAGATGACATTTGAGATGAGTCTTGAAAGATGAGTTAAGGGTGTAGCCTACAGAAGACAGGGAGAAGTACACTCCAGGCTGAGAAAACAACATGAGTAAAAGCTTAAAGGAACGAAACAGCCAGACTTCTTCAGGTAACTTTTAAGTAATGATTGTGGCTGGAGGACAGGGTTGGAGGGCAGGGATAAGGCTGGAGAAGTAGTTAAGGCTGATCATGGGCAGCTTTAGCTTGTGCTCCAGTATGATGAGCATTTCAGGGTTTTTAAGCATTGAGTGGAGAATTAAGTTTCACGTTGTAGAAAGATTATTTTGTCAGTGGTGTAGGGCATACATTGGAGAGGAACAGAGCAAAAGGCTTTTTAAGTACCTTTATTATGCTTAACAGTAACAGTTCTTATTGAGTGCTGGTATTTGTAGACTCATGGAATCAGAGAACTATAGGGACTGTTTTAGTCTCCCATTCATTTTCAGAGGACATACCTGAGATTTACTCAGGGTCACAGAAGTAGTTTTGTGATAGCTTCGTCTGGAATTCCATTTCCAGTGGCTATAATGTGGTTGGAGATTAATAAATATCATTTCACCTCGCTGATCCTCTGTGTCCCATTCCAGTGTTTGTTACATCCTGCTACTCCTCATTGTGCTAGAAGACATTCCATTCCATTGTTGTTTTTACCAGTCCGAAGTGAATGGTGGCATTTTCCCAGGTCTGAATGAGGAAGATCTGCCCTGAGAGTACCTCAGGGAATAGGGCTTTTGAGCTGAGGCAGTTGGGTGCCCTGGAGGGGAGTGAATAGGATGATAGGGTTATTCATCTTTAATGATGCAGATATAGAAGAATGTCAAGTTATTTATTTTACTGAATGTGCAGATGTAATTATCTCTCTTGCTAAGTTCCCTTCAAGTTCTTTAAAACTTAATTTTAAATTGTGCCAGTGAAACTTTGGTAGAAGAAATAAATTGGTTATTCACAAAAAGGATATTTATCTTAAAAAACAAGATTTGTTTATTACACTTGTATTCTAAGTCTTCCTTTCCTGTGTTTTTAATTTTATTGGAGATATATATATATCTCCAATTTTATATATACATTTTATATACAATTATATATATAAATTATATATACATTATATATATATAATACGTATATATACGTATATATATATATATATATATATATTTTTTTTTTTTTTAAAGCAAGCACTTGGCCCAACCTGGGGCCTGAACTCATGACACCCAGATCAAGAGTTGCATGTTCTACCGACTGAGCCAGCCAGGTGCCCCTTCATTGGGTTTTCATGAAGGGAAATTGTTTGGATTTGAAGTGCTAACTTTAAACTTGGGTTTTACGCTTTAGTCATTTTGCTGGAGAAGAACAGGACAGGATAGAAGGATATCTTAGAGATTCTTAGACTCCCCTGAGGAAAGTTGGGACACAAGGGGGTGTGGAAGGATGGGTACCTTTCTTTTTTTTTTTTTAAGTTTTTAAAAATTTATTTGACAGAGAGAGAGATCACAAGTGGGCGGAGAGGCAGGCAGAGAGAGAAGGGGAAGCAGGGTGCCCGCTGAGCAGAGAGCCAGATGCCGGCCTGATTCCAGGACCCTGAGACCATGAACTGAGCTGAAGGCAGCGGCTTAACCCCCTAAGCGACCCAGGCGCCCTGGGATGGGTACCTTTCACTGATAAGTCTTCCTCAAAACTTAACTGAGTTATGATTTCTTTACTCTGGGCTCTGTCCACATCTTCTTCAGAGATGGGCCTTAGTTTGGAAACTATCCACTTTAGCAGAATTGCCAATTCTTAATTCTTTCTCAAGTGGGCAAGGGTACATTTTGTTTTTGTTTGTGAGTGTTTTGGGGAGAGGAGGGGAGAGAGGAGGCACGGAATAACTACTCACAGTGAGTCTTTATCAGAATTCCTATGTATCTGGAAGTTTTCTTGGCTTTTTTGGGGGCGGTCGGGGGGGCGATGACTTTGTTACACTGGCATTTATGTTGCGACGGATTGTGATTATCGCTCCCCTCGGATATCTGATTTAGGATGGCAGTAAGAACTTACTTCTTGTCCATATCTGTCAGACTTCACCCCACCCTGTTCTGAGTACCCTCTGTGCACTCTCTGAGGGATATGAAGGATCTTGTTCTGTTGAAAGCTGAACTAATCAAGTGTTACCTGAAAGTTTGGGGGAACCATCTTGCTCCTCCTGACTGTTATTTTTGGGTTAGTGATTCCACTATTTTTCTATTCACCTGGCCCTTTCTTAATTTTAAAATTTTGAATAATAAGATATTTTGAATATTTAGAAAAGTCAAGGGGAGAAAAAATCCCAACATTTTGAGCACCTAACCCAAATTTAATGGATATTAACATTTTGTCATACTTGTCTTAGATCTCTAACTCTGTTTAAGATATAATGTTAAATATAGCTAAGTCCTACTATGCTTCCTTTCCCCTTTCCTCTTTCTTGGGAAATGACTACTGGTCTGATTTACTATCTGTCATTCAATTCCATGTTTTATCCTTTTTTTTATATATTATGTATACACAAACAACATATAGTTTTGAAATCTTACATAAACAGAATTGTATTGTATGTATCCTTTTGCAGTTTTTTCCTCAGCATTTTTTTTTCAGATATGTCTTCATGTAGATCTAATTTACTTAATCATCTAATCTTTAAGCCTCTTACCTCCATTGCCCTTTTCACTTGTCCTGTTAAAAAATATCCTACCTATCAAAGTCCCCGTTTAAGTCATATTGTCCATAAAAACTTTTCCGATTTTTTTTTTCCAACAGGATGTGATCTTTCCCACTTCTGAATTCTATCATTTTATTCATACTTGTCTGTTTGTAGTTGTATATTTTTGTGTTTTTGTTATTTGTGCCCTTCGGATGCCATTTCTACTACACTATGAGCTCCTGGAATTTCTTTTATCTTCTGTGTCTCTCCTGGGGCTTGCCACAATAACTTATACATGGTAGGCATTTAGTCACTATTAGTGACTAAATGGTTAATCAATGAATTAAAAAATAAAAATAAAAAAGAAATCCTTTGCACTGATGAACTGTTAGTTATGAGCATGATAATGGCCCCATTAAAATAGAGCTTATAAAGAAATATTCAGCAATGAAAATTAAATAAAATGCACATAATTGTCGAGAGTAGTCAAGACTAACTTCTTGCAAGAGATGAGCAAACATTCCCTGAGAAATGAAATGGGAATTGATTGGTGATATCATCCAATGAGGAAACTCCTGGGAATTGATCCTGATGGCATTTGTGAGGCGCTGCTCTCCTGTGGCCAGACTCATTTCACTAGCTATCAAATTCTGCTATTGTCATCAAGGTCTTGACACCCTCACTGGCCATGGGATACTGGTGTTGAGAAAAAGCTGCCTTTCTCCTTTCTGTTCACTTCATAAACACTGCTGGGAACCAGGAATTCTTTGGTACCTAAAGAAGAAAGCCTAATAGACACATTTGTACATATGTATGTATATATATACATATATGTTTAACACTTGCTTTTTTTTATTGAAACCAGATTGTATCTCCGCAGAATATTTTCATTCTAGAAGGTACAGTCCCAATATAACATTATTTCGGCCTCACAGAAGCTCTTCCCTCACTTGCCAAGTAGAAATTAAATATTAAGTGGAACTATATGAAATTGCAGTTTTGTAGGCAAAAGCAGTCAAATACTTTTGTATTTGCAGTTTTGTATGGTTAAACCATATTCATCCAGTCTTGATTTTCTCTTGGTGTTCTGCAGAACATTATCATGGACCTTTTCAAGGTGGATAATCCCAAATCCATTTATAATTCTAAAATGCATTTCTGAACTTTAATTTGTAACCAGTTTTTTTTTTTTTTTAGTTATCTTAAGCTTCAAGTTTTTTGTAAAATGTTTGTATTTCTCAGCACATATTTAGTAGATACTGGAGAAGGTTGTCGGGGACTCTGTGAGGACTGTAGGCCAGAGATAAGCCTGTAATGAAAACTTTTGCTATCAGTAGCTGCATATAATGGATTGAGTTGGCTTTAAGGAGCATTCAGTTTCTTTGAGTTGAACCTCCAGCCCGAACTTCCTGCCACCCCCATATCGTCTCTTTAAGTCTTATAAGGGAGATCGGTGGTGGGGAAAAACTATGGAAGAGAAAATTACCTGATTTTATTACCTGACCCTTGATTTTATTTGGAGGCTTAATAGGGAAGATGGTATGAGCCCTAGCTCCTGGCACCAGCCTCTTACTTTATGGTTCCCTAAGCAGTTCTTAGGTTAAGGGGACCTTGGGGTGTGGGGTGGGGTGTGGGTGGGGGTAGTTGAGAGTGAAACAACAAAGAGATAGTGGGAGTTAGCAGATACTGTGGAATAGGATTGGGGAACAGGAATGGAAAATGGGGATAGGTATAAAAATTTAAAGAGGCTGTTTCTTCTCATCCTTCAAAACATGGCTTAGAAGTCTTTCTAACCCTTGTACCTTAACTATATCAAACTTATATCCAGGCTACACACCTGTTTGGAAAACATCATATATAGAATTTAGCTTTGAACATAACAGTTTTGTGTTCTAAAATAGTTCTTTGAAAAGTCAGGGTCATTTAAAATGAGTTGGTCTACTGTTGTCTTTTGAATCATTAATAACTCTGAGCCTTTAGTAAGTCCTGGTCTTTATGCGAAGATAGTCTCATGTGAATAACGAGAAAGACAATGGGAAAATATCACACTGCTAACAAAAATATTTTAGACAGCAAGTTCTTATTTATTTTAAAAACTTACCTGCTCTTATAAATTCCTTTGTGAGTATTTGCTTTCATTTTCTTTGAACAAAGAGCTCACTTGGCTGAGTGTTAGACTATTCATTTTCTGAAAATCTCCGTCAGCACTAAGAATGAAATGATCTGACATGAAGAATACTTGGTCCGTTTTTGATGACTCTGGGTAGAGACTTCTCAAACTCCTCAGAATTCTGAAAATAGAATTTGAAAGTTAGACTTAATATTTGCTGCATCCTGGTTTCTTTGGTTGCCTAAAATAAATTCCTAGCTGTTTGGCACAAGGTGACCTCTTGTTTTAACAACATTAAGTTCCTTCTCTCTCACATCATCTTTGAAGTTTTTTGTAATATGCTAGTTCATTATGGAAATTGAGATAAGAAAATCATCTACATAAATTTCTCTTGTTGTTTGCTGCCAGCTTGAGACTATAAATTCCTTTCTACTGAATACCTGCTGTGTACCAGAATTTGGACAACATGCTCTAAGGAGATGCTAAGGAAGTACTACCCAGCAAATAAACTAAATAAGTAGTAGGAGAATTGGCCCCTTGGGAATTTGTATTCTGTGTTAAATGGGAAATAGTTACATATACATAAATAGATATATAGAAAAAAAGAAATATGAGAAACAAATATAACTATGGAGTAGTATGTATACTATCTAGTATATACTAGTAGATACTATCTAGTATCTAGATAATATATAGATAATATATAGTATCTATATAGTATCTAGTATAGATACTAGATAGATATCTAGATATACTAGATATCTAGATATACTAGATATATCTAGATATCTAGATATCTAGATATAGATATATAGATACTAGATAGTATCTACTAGTATATACTACTATATACATACAGTGTTTTAGAACTGAAGGGAAATTTACATATTATCATTTTCTAGATAAGGAAAATGAGGCCCAGAAAGTTTGACTTGTCCAAGGTAGTAGTTACTCTAAACAGCAAACATTTTTTTTTTAAAAAAGATTTTATTTATTTATTCGACAGAGAGAGATCACAAGTAGGCAGAGAGGAAGGCAGAGAGAGAGGAGGAAGCAGGCTCCCTGCTGAGCAGAGAGCCCGATGCGGGACTCGATCCCAGGACCCTGAGATCATGACCTGAGCCGAAGGCAGCGGCTTAACCCACTGAGCCACCCAGGCGCCCTAAACAGCAAACATTTTATTGAATATTTGCTCTCTGAAAATTTAGGCTTCAGTAAACAAAGAGTTAAAGTCATGAAGAACTTAATTAGTTGTGAAGACTGCATTATTTGCGTAAAAAGATGAATAATAATACGAAGTCATGGATACAAAGTGTCAAGTGAGGAGTACAGTTGTCAGAATTACTTTTTTTTTTTTAAAGTAAGCTCTGTTACCTATGAGGGGCTTGAAGTCATGACCCTGAGATCAAGGGTCGCATGATGTGTACCAACTGAGCATGCCAGGTGCCTCAGTAATTATATAGACGTTTAGAGGGAATGGGTAGGGGAAAATTTTATACTTAGGCTAATCTAGATCTTAGCGAAGAGAGGAGACTAGGTAAGTTCAGAGGGCTAGGCGTGAGAACAGTGAGCATTCAGAAAGCATTTAAGGCATGAGAACAGTGAACTATGCCTGCTTTGTTTTGAGGGTAGAGAAAGTAGACAAGCAACAAGATTAATAAAGTTGGAGAGTTAGGTAAATAGGAGAGGGCCTTAAATCTAAGGCAGAAGAATTTGGTTTATACTTACAGTGAAAAATCACCAAGCACAGAACTTTATATGTAAATGAGTATTTTAGGAAAATGAATTTCAGCTGTGCAGTGTAAAGTGGAAGAAGACCAGGTAGAGCAGTTATGATAGTCCTGGGGGAAGGAGTCTCTACAGGGGTTAGAGTAATGGAGAGAGAAAGGAGAGTCCAGTGATTTGAAGAAAAGTAAATAGAATTTGGTAACTGCTTTTTTTTTTTTTAAAAAAGATTTATTTATTTGACAGAGAGTACAAGTAGGCAGAGCGGCAGGCAGAGAGAGAGGGAGAAGCAGGCTCTCCACTGAGCAGGGAGCCCAGTGTGGGACTTGATCCCAGAACCCTGGGATCGTGACCTGAGCCAAAGGCAGACGCTTAACTGACTGAGCCACCCAAGCGCCCCTGGTAACTGCGTTTATAGAAGAGTAGATAATAACAATGCGTGTGTTCTCCATCTGGGTTGTAGCAGTAAAGGAGCTGGGTTTGGCTGGTTTCTAATGCATCTGCTCTTCAAAGGGATGCTTCGGTGGAAGCCTTTCAAGAGCCCTGAGTCTAGCCCAACATTCTCAGGTGATACTGAATACATAGTTTAAATGACCGGTTTAAGTTTGCACACGTCCTAAGTTAGTAGAACTTGGTGTAGAGCCCATTCTTTTGACTCTTGGCCAGTGCTCTATTATACCCTGTTGCTTAAGAGGAGATGAGACAAGTGGTTAAAAACACAGAGGAAGATGCCTGGGAAGTGAAATGCGAAGTTGAAGAGCACATCATGATGAGGTTTACCCACAAGCCGTTTCAGTTCTCTTAGGTTTTCCTTATCTTCAGACAGTAAATGTGTATACTGTCGGGCTCATGAGGCAACAGTGACCCGAGTTCCTTAGAGCTGTCTTCTCACATTCAGTTCTTCGTAGTCAAGGAAAAAGATTCCTTCCGATTTTGGATTTAATTGCATATATTCTCTGATTCCCAATTTTGAAGTGAAATGCCTTTTCCTCTGCATGTAGATAGGTTGCTGTGGTTACAGGCTGTAGGTGAGGTAGCCTCAAAAGAAAAGGCCCCATCAGTCTTTTTGGAGTAAAAGGAGGAGGAGAGTTTTGGACCCAAATCTTTCAAGCTAATTTACCGTGTCAGCAGTTAAGAACAATTTAGTTACACAGATCTTATTACCTAAAAAGGTTGGTAAATACTGTGAATCAATAGAGTGTTTTTGCTAATGGGAAGTTTTTGGAGAATTAAATAGCCTTATAAAAAATCCTTTATATTTGGTTTTTAAATACATAGTCTGGTTTATTTAAGATGTAACTCAGTCTCACTTCTTTTCCCTTCTGTTTTCCTTTCCTTCCCTTTTCTTTCCCTTTTCTTATTCTGCTGGGCTTGTATCTGGTATTAACAGATAACCTGAAGACTCAAAATAGCGTTATCTGGATCAACTAACATTTATTATGTACCTACTACAAGGGTCTCTTATTTAATTTCATCTGCTAAGATGAAATATTCCTAGATTTTATGACTAGGGCCCTAGTAGTAAACATTTTCCAACACTGGGGTTCTATAGTTCTTACCCCATTTTAATCCTTGCCACGACTCTTCTGTTATTAACTTCTGACCTGGCTGGGAAGTAAAGGGAAGAAAACTTTACTCTTTAATAGTGAGACCCTACCATGAGTTATACTAAGTACTTTATATATCACCTCACTTAATACTCATAACTGTTCAATAAGGTAGAAACTCTTGTACCTATTTACAGATTAATTCATCTAAAATATTTATTACTGTTAATAAAGATATTTACCAATTCAGCCAAGATACTTAAGTATTGTTGAAATTGCTCAGGATATCACAGTGACTATAAGATGAGGTCCCTGCTAAGGCACAGAGAAGTTAAATAACTTGTCCAAGGTCACACAGCAAGATAGTGACAAAGCTAAGATTTACATACAGATCTGGTGAATTTCAGAGGGAATGTATGCAACTACTCTAACATGCTGCCATTTATATATATTGCATGTTCTCTGTGATTACTTAAATAAATCAAGTTATAAAGATGGGTGCGACTCCCAGTATTTCTTTGTTTAAAAAATTTCTCCATGGGGTGCCAGGTGGCTCAGTCTGTTAAGCTTCATTGTCTACCTTTGGCTCAGGTCATGATCCCAGGGTCCTGGGATAGAGCCCTGTGTTGGGCTCCCTGCTCAGCAGGGAGTCTGCTTCTCCCTCTGCCCCTCTTCACTACTCGTAAGCTCTCTCTCTCTAACAAATAAAATGTTAAAAAAAAACAACAAGGGATCTTTACATAATTAAAAAAAAAAAAAAGCTTTTCATGAGTCCAAGAAAGAAATCTGTTGGTGCTGACAAGCACACCTGCCAAATAATGCTTCTCACTTCCCCTCCCTTCTCCCCATTCCCTCTCCACTTGCTCATACCTCGGTATAAACTGGACGGTGTAACCTTCCTTGGCATGTGGATGTGTTTGTGTTTTGAGGACTGGAAGAGTTTTGTTTGTTTCCTTGACTTCCTGAATGTTCCTTGCCCACTTGCAAGTGCTTTCTTGTAGCATGATGGTGAGTAATGTGTTGTTAACGTTGTAATGTGGTCATACCAGTTGGAATATTTTTTTTCCTTTTTCTACCAGTTATCTCTGATGAGTATGTGAGTAAGGACTCTTGGGTCAGACTTGTCTTCTGCAGTTCATTCAAATAGAGAAGACTTTCTGTATTCAGAGGACCAGAAAATAGTCTTGAGGTTGGGAAGACTTAAAATCCAGTGTCTGGGGTGCCTGGATGGCTCACTTGGTTAAGCGTCTGCCTTTGGCTCAGGTCATGATCCTGGAGTTCTAAGATCAAGCCCCACATTGGACTCCATGCTCAGCGGGATTCTGCTTCTCCCTCTCCCTCTGCTCCCCGCCCGGCTCGTGTTCTCTCTCTTGCTCTCTCTCTCAAATAAATAAAATCTTAAAAAAAAAAATCCAGTGTTGTCTGAACAGCTGAAATTCAGTTTATGGGGCAGCTCAGTCAGTTAGCATCTGCCTTTGGCTTGGGTCATGATCTCAGGGTTTTGGGGTCGGCCCCACACAGAGCTCTCTGCTTAGCAGTGAGTCTGCTTCTCCCTCTCCCTCTGTGATCTCTCTCACTTTTGTTCTCTTCCGAATAAATAAATGAAATCTTTTTAAAAAATCCAGTTTTGTTAGTATTCTAGGTCTATTCCTTAGCTAGTGTGATCCAAGAGAGTTACTTGTTTTTGATTATGTCCATTATCACCATGTGCCATATCTCGGATGAACCGTGTTTGTTTTGGAGTTAGGAGCTTAAAAATAGGCACACAGGTTTTGTGGTAAGCATTACTTAGTAGAAGCACTAAAAATGCTTAGGTCTGTGAGACTGAGAAGCTGAGTTCTAGTTGCATTCTAGGGATTTATTAGGTGGGATCGAGGTAGTTAGTGGTAGAACTAGTGGGTTTTAGGGACCTAGGTCAGTTAAGGATTGGGATTTAGTCTTATCTGTGCATGACACATAAGGTTAATGAGGTGATTTATGTGGATGTGTCTAACCTAGTGCTTAGTACTTGATTGGTACAGAGTAAATATTAGTTAAATCTTTAAAGATACTTGAATGGTGAGTGTTGTCAGCTTGTCATTCTAGGGCAGCTTTCTCATCATTAACTATTCCTTCTTTAGAATAATATGTATTGATCATTTAACTGTGGGGAAACATTTGGAAATGGGATTGGGGTATCGAAGATTTATATCAAATTCTTGCTGAAACTGTGGTCTTAACATATACAAATTGAAATCAGTTAGACCTAATTTAAAGGGAGGTTCGTGATTTTGCTTTGTTAGGGTCAATCCTATGCTTTTTTGATAGAAATAGATTCTCAATCATGTGGTAGAGTTGAAAGTGCTTGTTTTTCAATTCCAGTTAAACTCGATTTGGTTTTTGATATTTGAGATATTTGGCCTATGATGTTTCCTTTTATCCTCTGCATTTTTTTCAGTGATGTAATATATTTGAAGGTATTTTGTGAACTCCAGAGCTGGCATTTGTTAACACCACCACCACTACCAGAGAATGTGAAAATAAAATAATGTTAAAAAGATCAATGGGATAGGACTCATTCTAACGATGGTTGGTTTCCTGGAGTAATTTCAAGGAGAAAACCTCAGAGGACGACTTGTGTACTAATTCATACCTTTTGTGCTTTTTGTGGAAGGGAAAAGGAAAAGCAGAGACTCGTCACCCTGAAAACTTGGCCTGGGGCTATGTGATCATGAAGGGTTGCCTATAGTACTTAGATATACACTCTTGTGGCAACATAAACAGGATTTGTCATATGTTTGACATAGTCCATTCTACTGGAAGCATCTGTCTATATAGGAAACAACTCCTTCCAGTTCATTGATGAGATCAACTATATTCTGTTACTATGGATCCTATATTGATAAAATGTAACAGTCTAGGACAGTATGGCCTTCTAGAGTGGTTAAGATTAAGGAAACAGTGCCTTTGACCAAAATATTTGGCTAGGTGTTACCATCAAAATCCCTTAGAGTCAACCTCTGATGATTGGCATTCTTGGAGAAGAACATGTGATTTCAATAATTCAGAAGAGCAAGTTACTCAGTAAATTTTTTTTTAAGTATTTTATTTATTTATTTGACAGAGATAGAGAGTAGATCACAAGTAGGCAGAGAGGTAGGCAGAGAGATGGGGGAAGCAGGCTCCCCACTGAGCAGAGAGCCTTATGCGGGGCTCTATCCCAGGACCCTGAGATCATGACCCGAGCTGAAGGCAGAGGCTTAACCCACTGAGTCACCCAGGCGCCCTGTTCAGTAAATTTTGAAAAGACTCTTACTTTTAAAAGTTTACTCTTAATCTTTTTCTGTCACCAGTGCCTGGAACTCAATAATCTGTGTTAAATAAAGGAAGTTAACCAATACCTATCTTGGGGTTTTCTCTGGAATCAGCCTGTTAGATGAACTTCTAGAAAGCAGGGACAGTTTACTGGGTTATGCATCCCCTTCACTTAGCAGCCTGCCTGGCTTGGAGTAGGTCCTTACTAAGTGCTTACTGAATGATTGAGTCAGGAAGTTCAGGTTTCATTAGGGGAGAATTGCAGTGACCGGTGCTATTGTGCTGATGGTGGCCCTTCCTAAGAGGAAGAAGAGATATAGCTTTCCCACAAATCAACATGAATCAAAGTGAATGTGAGGAAAGTGATTGCTTTGATGATGCGGGCATTTTATTTACTCTTTCGGACAGGAAGAGGTCATGTGTTGAAAGTTGATGCTTTATTTCTCTCTTGGTTTTTATTTTATGTTGGATTCTATTTAAAATTTAGTAATTGCTGTGATTCCATAATGGCATATGAGAACTATATTATAGCTTCAGACTATCAATAGAAAAGAAAAAGAAAAATCTATCCCTTTGTCACACTTAATTTTATCCTACCCTCTTGCTACACAACTTCCGACCTCGAGTATAGTGCTAGAAGAATATTTCCAAATCCAGTTTATATCTTTATAGTGGTGATGAGTCAAACAAAAATGGGGATTTGATTTTAGCATGCCTTCATGACCATCTGTATAGATGATTTCCCTTAATATGGTTTGCTTAAGTGATTAAATTTCCTAATTATGCATCTTTTTCTTTGGTACACATCTGTAGAAGTAACAGATTTATTTGGGTGGCAGGAAGAAAGAAGTTTTCATAGATAAATCCACAAAATAGATCACATGGAGAACTGAAAGTCATCGATACATGTCAAGTCAGGTAAAGATTGCTAGAATTGGAGTCAAGAGGGGTGCCTGGGTGGCTCAGTCCATTAAGTATCTGACTCTTGTTTTTAGCTCAGGTCATGGTCTCATGGGTCAAGGGATTAAGCCCCGCTTTGGATTCCATGTTTAATGGGGAGAAGATGAAGGTCTGCTTAAAGATTCTCTCCCTTTCTGCCCTTTGCCCCACTCTTGTGCACACATAAGCTTTCTCGTTCTCTTTAAAATAAATAAATATCTAGAGAGAAAAAAAAGAATAGTAGTCAACAGATTTATGTTCTATTACGCAGTTCTAGCACTAGTTAGCCCTGTGACTTTGGGCAAGCCACTTAATGTCACTCACCTGGTTCCCAGGGTTCTCCTCTACAATTTGAGGGTGTGGAATGAAGTAATCTCCTGGTTCTACATACAATTCTCCATAATTCCAGATAATGTCTATAATTCCAAAGTGCCAAACAAGGAAAAATAAGCTGACTTTCTGCATCTCACCACCAGGCTTGTTCCACATTAGTCCGAAATGTAAAAATAGAAGTGTTCCCAGTCTATGTTCCCAGATAGACTAGAAGTCAGATTATATTATATTCTTATAACTAATTTTATGTGCTTAAATATAAGAGGCATGGTTTCTTTTATTTATTTTAAATTTTATTTATTTGTGAGAAGAGAGCACAGGGAGGGGAGCAAAGGGGGAAGGAGAGGGACAAGTAGACTCTGCACTGAAAGTGGTTTAAAAGGTCTTTTTTGTTTTGTTTTAAGATTTTATTTATTTATTTGACAGATGGAGATCACAGAGAAGCAGGCAGAGAGAGAGGAGAAAGCAGGCTCCCCGCTGAGCAGAGAGCCCGATGCGGGGCTCGATCCTAGGACCCTGGGATCATGACCTGAGCCGAAGGCAGAGGCTTTAACCCACTGAGCCACCCAGGCGCCCCTAAAAGTTTTTTGTTTTTTTTTTTTTTTTTTGTAAAGAAAGAGAGAGTGCACGGTGGTGGGGGTGGAGTGGTGCAGAGAGAAGAGAGAGAGTCTTAAGCAGGCTCCATGCTGGGTGTCTCAACCTTGAGATCCAAGACCTGAACCTAAGAAATCAAGAGTCGAATGCTTATAACTGAGCCACTCAGGCACCCACGGTTCGGTTACTATTGGGATGCCCGGGTGGCTCAGTCGGTTAAGCATCTGCTATCAGATCAGGTCATGATCCCAGGGTCCTAGGATCGAGTCCCACATCTTCTGCATCAGCCTCCTTGTTCGGCGGGGAGCTTGCTTCTCCTTCTGCTCTACCTGCCGCTCCCCCTGCTTGTGTTCTCTCTCTCTGACAAATAAATAAACTCTTTAAAAACAAAATAAAGAAGAATTATTACCACCAATGGCACAACCTATACAGATGAAGGAGACCCAAAATTATTTGGGTCTCAAAATATCCTGGGCTGGATTTTCTAATTCTTAACTCTAACCTAGAAATAGAAATGTATTTGTATTGGTGGAGTTGGTGGGGAGGATGGGGTTAGTAGTGTGGATGAATATGGATATTATTTTTAAAAGCAAAATAATAATTTCTTATTCTGTGGAGTTTGCATGCGTAGAGCAATTTGATTTTGTCATAAGTCCCTGTATAACTAATATAAACCCTGTATTTAAATTCAGGATACCTAGGTCCAAGCTCCTTGCTACCTGGGGATCATTTAAGCTTTGTAAGCTTCTATATGCATGTATTTTCCATCAGAAAAGAGGGGGTTAGAGGGGCGCCTGGGTGGCTCAGTTGGTTAAGCAGCTGCCTTCCACTCAGGTCATGATCCCAGCGTCCTGGGATCGAGTCCCACATTGGGCTTCTTGCTCAGCAGGGAGCCTGCTTCTCCCTCTGCCTTTGCCTGCCTGTGCTCACTCTCTCTGTCTCTCTCACAAATAAATAAATAAAATCTTAAAAAAAGAAATCTCAAAAAGAGTATTTAATTTTTAGAATTCTTATTAAATGAGGCCTTATTTGTGAAAGTGCTTTAAAAACAGAAATTACAACAAAAGAAGCTATTTTTACTGAACAGACAGGTGTACAGATATATTTGCATAGACCTTGATTATGTGTATCCAGGGGGTGAATGATGACATTTGAAACCAGTAAATAATTCACAAGCCTATTTTAGATATAGATTAGCTCTCAGTCATCCATACACATGGGCTAGCTTGAATAATTTAGAATGACAAATATTTGTTACATATCTACTATGTGCCAAGCAATTTTTTAGGCCTGTTTAGAATTTTTTTAAGTATAAAAGAAAGGTGCCAACCTCAAGGATCTTAATTCTTTTTAGAATGTATCTTGATTTCCATCTTGATGATCTCTTACACATCCTTTAAGATCCAGTTTGAGAAACCTTCCTAACCCATCCAGGTAAACTAGTTCTTATACCTTTTCCTACCCCACTGGGGATGAATAACATGTTTAGGTTTCTCCCAGCAGACTGGAGTGCCCCGAAGGTAGGACTCTTGGCTTCTCTTCATTTGTATCTCTAAGGCCCTAGGGCAGTGCCTGGTACATGGTGGACCCAGTAAATGTTGATTGAAGGACGGATAATCAGATTGGAGAGATAAGATGCTAGTATCAGGAAGGCCAACTAATATTACAAGGCAGTATATGATAACAGGAAGTGAATTTTGCACATACGGGGCCTAGAGGAGTTCAAATGAGGTCTAGATATGGCCAGGATAGATGAAACTTGCAGATGGAGAATTTTAAACATAATAATAGTAATAAAAGATAGCTTTCTTTGAAAGGAGTTATATAATTTTATAAAAGACAAATTTCTTTTTCTAATTGTTTGGGGCTCTTAAAAAATTAGTAGTTGTGTACTTGATTTAAGAATCAAGAAGGGGAGAGAAGATTGTCTTCAACTAGGGAATGTTGGTTGATTCAGAGAATGTGTTTTACTAGCCTCTGTTGATCTGTAGTATTTATTTTTTTCTCCCATATCAAAAGTTTAGTAATCAGAATCTTTATAAGGGCTTAAGTAGAACTTTTATTTTTACAGACTGTTCTTTTAAAAGTTGAGTGTACTAAGACTCAAACCTTGAACTATCTTTGACCCTCACTGAAAGAGAAAAAATTCATTGTATGTGGCAAATAGAAATACTGGTTTGGATCTAAAAAAATAAACATTAACATGACTTTTGTTTCTATTCAAGTTACTGTTGTTGTGCCAATTTTATAATAATAGACTTTCTCTCTGACTCTCTCTACCCTTATTTTTCTAAAGGTCACTTCTGTTGTACACATCTTCCGAATTATTAAATTTCCCAAGTAATTGTAATCCAAGGAGCCTTTTGTCAGTAACACTGAGAAGACAAATGCCAGTTCATAAGGAGTTCTCTGTGAACTTCTCCCTGATCTTTATATCAGGATTTGGCTGTTAATGGATTTGTCCATTAGAGATTCATTTTGCTATTGGTAGGCCTGATTAAAAAAAACAAACAAACTGGAAATTCTTTTTTTTTTAGATTTTATTTATTTGACAGACTGAGATCACAAGTAGGTAGAGAGGCAGGCAGAGAGAGAGAGGAGGAAGCAGGCTCCCTGCCGAGCAGAGAGCCTGATGCGGGACTCAATCCCAGGACCCTGAGATCATGACCTGAGCCACCCAGGTACCCCCAAACTGGAAATTCTTGAAAAAATAGTTAAATCTTGTTCTGACACATGCACATGCTAGTAGTAGTTATAAAACCATGAAGCCAGTTCTTGAGTCCTTACTGGGTTGTATCCACAGTAGCATATAGTAAACTAATAAATTGTTTTGGAATGGTAAATTATATGATTGAGTTTTGGGGGTTCAGTTTTTCTCTTAAGTTTGATTTAGGGAGAGTAGTGGCTCTTCCTTGAGCATATAGTGTCGTGGAGGTAGAAAACAACCCAGAAATTGTGCAGCGTATGTAGGAGGAGATGTGAACATTTTATCCCAAGAAATAGACAACATGCATGGGATTAAGAGAATATTATAAAATCTTTGAATGTGGAATGAGTAGTGTAGTAAGGGATAAACGTGGGGAGGAGGTAGGGTTGGTAGATTAAGGCATTAGAATTTCAGTAAATATGTGTCAGTTTGCTATTATTGGAAATTTGGGAATGAATCGGCTATTTAGCTGTGTCTGTACATCGAGGAGAGGACAGTTTTCTTTTGCTCTTATTTTTGAGGGACCATCTGGTAGAAAGTACAGCCCAAGAAGTCCTTTTGCAACATTTTCTTGGAGGCTTAACGAATTTGAAAGACTCCGGAATGGAAATGATTGACTAGGTCCTGTGTGCATGTGCTGATGGTACCTTTGCAATGGCTGTGGGCCTGGAGGGTTTGCTGGGGATGAGTAGAGAGTGCTTTCGGAGGAAAGGTACAGGGGCTGTACTGGGTACTAGTGGAGCGAGGTGGAGTATGTCGAGGGAGTTAGGCAGAAGAAAGGCAATTGACCTTTTTTGAGTGTTTACTTTATGCCAGGCACTGCCCTAATGTATTTTCAGTTAGTTAATGCTAACAAAAGATCTGAAATGCAGATATTTTCTCCATTTGATACGTGAAGAAATGGAGGCACCAAGTGGTTATATTATTTACCCATAGTTCAACCCTTAGTAGGTAGACTGGTATTTGAACCTAAATCTGTCCAAATCCAGAGCCAGTTCTCACCGTCTCTCTGTCTCTGTGTTGAAAGCAGTTGCAGCTGGGAGGGTAGACTGGCACATGGGTGGATGGCACGTGCTTTTGCCATTTGCCTCCCTGGACTAGGGGTGCTGTGGTGCAAGGGTCTGGCCTCTGGGGTCCAGTAGGCTGGGTTCGTGAAAATCCTGGCTCTGCGGCTTTTTCCATTTGTAATCTCGGGTGAATTACTTAACCTTTGTGAGTTTTAGCAATCTCATCTGGTGAGGTAGGGTTAATGATACAAACAAATCTCTTAGAGTTACTTGGAAGTTAAAATGAAATAATATCTGAAGCTTTAACACATATTACTTCCTGTCACTTCTTTTTTTTCCTTTTAGACCCATCTTTCTGTCTCTCAGTTGTAACATAGGTCTGCATAGGTCTCTTTGGTATGGAATTTGGTCATATTCTCTCTCCTTTTTTAAAAGAAGGTTATATTTTGCTTCTTTCACTTGTAAGGACCCATTTTAATTAAGAACAATCTGCCAAGAGAGTCTTTGATTTTTCCCTCCCACCTAATCAGGAATTGTGTGAAATTTCTAAGGGTTTTTGTCCCTCCTCCTTCTCCCTGTCTGGATTCCTTGGGACTGACATCATAGACATGGAGGAGTCTCTGACCTTTGAAAATTCTTGACAGTCTTGAATGTTGTGGTTTTCCAGTGAGTTTTGGGAGGAGTTGGAGGGGACTCAGGCACAGCTGTAGTGCATCACTAGGACTGGGAGAGGGTATAGTGTGAGAATGTGGATGCTTGGGGATGTAGTAGATGAGAAAATGTAGGGTCAGTAGTTTCTCAGGCATTTTAACTATTATTATAATAGTTATCCATAATCAGTATTTAATTTTGGGTCATCTTTCTCCGTTACTAAATAGTTGGGCATGCAGAGCATGCAGACTGATTGTAATGTTAGTCTGAGTTAATGTTTAGGAAAAGAAACTTGTTGCAAATAATGTCATATAACAATCTTAAGCAAATGTCTTTGAGATGAGCCACTGTTTGAGACCTGCCTGTTTACAACACTGATGATCTGATCATCATCGATACTGGTGTGTGTGTGTGTGAGTGCATGTTTGCGCGCATGGTGGGGTACTATACAAATACAATTTAGTTTACTTGAACAAAAACTGAGTGGTGCTTGGGTTTTAGGGATACAGGATGAGCGAGACAAAATTCCTGCCCTCAAATTGCTCATGGTTTAGTGGGGGAGATAAATGTGTAAATAAACACAAGTACTCTGTGGTGTGTAAATAAAATCACAGGTGTAATAGCAGGTGCAGCAGCAAGGAGGAAGAGAGCAATTTAAGTTGGGAACCCAGAGAAAGTTTTGCAAATGAGGTGGTACTCAGGGTAGTTTCATAGAAGAGGTAAGAAATCACTTGCTAGACCACAAGTCATTCCAGGCAGCAGGAACAACAAGGGCAAAGGAACTGAAATGTGAGCACATGGTGTACCTGGGGAATTACCAGGACAGAAGGGGGAATGGTGGCAGGGGAATGAGGCTGGAGAGTTAGGCAGAGCCAGATTGTGAAGGGATCTGATGCTTTAGTCATTGAAGAATTTAGAGCCTGGAGCTATAAGGCCTATTTGCATTTTAGATTGATCAGTCTCCACAGCATCCAATGCCTGGAGAGAGGAAGGGGGAGAAATTAGGAAGCTATTTCCTGGAGTCCAGGTTATAAAAACTTGAGAGAATAAAATATTTTTAGCTTACGAAGAGTGTGGGATGGATTTAAGAAATTGTAAAGGTGAAATGAGTAGTCCTTCTTAAAGGACTGTTTGTGAATGAGGATAAGGTAAAAGAGAATTCCAGGGTGGCTCCCCGGCTTTTGTGACTTGGCTAAGAGGATGGATGATGGTACCTTTTGCTAGAATAGGCAACACTGGAAGAGGGGTAGTTTGAAAGGGGAAGGGCAGAGATGAGAGAATGAGCTCATGCTTTTAACATGCTGAGTTTGAAGTGCATATGGGATTCCTAGGTGAGCTGGAGAGTTTGGGGCTGTGAATACATTTTGAAGTCATCAGCATTTGGTGTTCAGGGGCATGAATGAAATTCTCAAGGAGATGATATGAATTAAGAAGATGGAAGGCCTGAGGTAGAACCTTCAGTGCACTAACCATTGGTTAGGAAGAGGAGTCCACAAAGGTGACCAAGACACGGAGCCAGAGAGGCAGGAAGAGTGATAAGTATCACGTGCTACAAAGAGATCATTTTAGATTTTTAGATAAGCAGTAAGGAGAATTGTGATCTTATTGTAAGTCAGTGCCATTCTTCTTCAATAGAAGCCCATTTTGGTAGGATGAGCACTGCATCTAGAGGAGAAAGTAACATGTGAATGTTGATTTTAGGGAGTTTTACAGGGTAGAGGAGAAGAACAGCTGGCAGGTAGGAACAGGGGAGTCAACCTAAAGGAACTCCTCTTGCTTTGTTTCATATTTTTTTCTATGAAGTTGAAGGCAAGGCCATGCATCAGGAGTTAGGGAGTGATAAGAGCTGAGTAGGAGAATACTGGAGGTGTGGCATAGTAGCTGAGAACATTAGTTGACTTGTCCCCAAGTTAAGCAGAAGGCAGCAGTGTCCCATGGAAAGTAATGAGACTGACTGCCATTTATTTGTAGTTGGGTTCCTCTGCATGATTATTTGATCTTATCTTGCTTAGTAGGCCCAGGTAGTAGCAGAGAAGTTGAGTGTGGGAGGCATCAGGTTGGACAGATGAAATAGAAGAATAGTGGAACTAGTTTTTTACTGGAAAATAAGTGATCAGTCAGGGGGCTCACATTCAGTTAGGCAAGAAAGGACAAAGTGGCATCTAATCCACTTTTTTCCCCTCAGTCGTCACTGCTTTCCAGCTCACCATCGTGTCCCCTAGTCTAGCTCACCATCCTGTCGTTGCAATAATTTCCACTTGTGTTCCTTCCATGCTCTTCTCACTACAACCAGGGGGATCTTTTAATATTTCATGTCTGATCATGTCCTGCCCCTATTTACAACAGTGACTTACATCAATGGCTTTTCATTATCTTTAGGATAAAATCCCCATGTTTAGTAGGGTCCAGCAGGCCCCCCTCTTAAATCTCATTTTGTACCATTCTCACCTCTGTGTTTTTTCCTGACATAGAACGTTGATATATGTTTCTTCTGCTTGGAGCATTCTTTCTTTCCCAGTTTGTCCCTCCAATTCCTACTCATTTTTTTGTCCTTAGATGTAATATCACTTCCTTGGGAAAGCTTTTTCAGACTCCCTGTAGGAGATCACACCCACCTCTCCAGCATTTCTTTATTACAATTTTCTGTGATTTTTTTTTTTTTCCTCCAGACTGGAATCTTTTTGAGGATAAAGATTATATCTGTCTAGTTCACTGTTGTGTTTCTAGTCTTGGTCATAGTGCACCTAACACATAGTAGGCACGCCATGGTTTTTGTTGAATTGTGAACAAAGTAGTTAAGGAATTGGATGACTTGGTCTGAGGTGAGGATATATTGAGTTAAGATAGCAGGTTTAGGGGCGACTGGGTGGCTCAGTGGGTTAAGCCTCTGCCTTCGGCTCGGGTCATGATCTCAGGGTCCTCGGATCGAGCCCAGCATCGGGCTATCTACTCGGCGGGGAGCCTGCTTCTCCTCTCTCTCTGCCTACCACTCCACCTACCTGTGATCTCTGTCTGTCAAATAAATAAATAAAACCTTTGGAACAACAGAAAAAAAAAACTTAAAAAAAAAAAAAAGATAGCAGGTTTAGTAGTAGAAAGGGAAAGCTGGAAGGAAGATGAGACTGTAGCCAAAGTAAAATTTTGGATGTTGAAAATATAGAGGTGTAGTAGTTTAGGAGATGGCAGAGTCCAGGACTGAGGTGCTGGAGTGGAGATGAAGGTCTTTGCATTTGGTGAGATTATGAAACTCTTACAGCAGAAACATTGGATGGATGGTGTAGGTGGGTGTTGAATTTGCTGAGGAAAATGGTAGGATTTAAAATGAGGGCAATATAAGGCAGGCGTCTAAGTCTTTAATACATATAAGAGATAGGCACAGCCCTTTCCTATGTGAAAGAATTCAGTGGATAAGAATCAGTCCTGTTTTGGGGTAATGCCCTAGTGCCTTTGGGGGCGGTGTGGTATAGTAGAGCATGTGTCCAAAATATCTGGGTTCAGACTTTGGACAACGCATCCGACTTTTCAAGCCTTGTTTGTTTCTCTGTTAACACATTTTTATGTGAAGAAATGCTTTCTCTAATCCTTGTCTATGCAAATGCCATCATTCTTGGGTGTGGTTTTATTGTTCTGGAGAAGAAGAACACAGGCCATGATGTGGAAGTCACAGAGGGGGGTGGGCTGGTGATTTAATTTAGAAAAGTATTTTGTAATGATTAGGTCTGTTCAAAGTAAGACGGACATGGTGGCAAAGGAATGAGTCCTCCATCAAGGCTTGTATCTATGTGAAGACTGGGTGATTTCTCGGTCAAGAGATGTAAAAGAAGGATTTCTGCTTGGGGGCAGACACTGAATTAAGTAATCACTAATGTCTCATCCAGTTGGAGGACTGGAGGGTTTTGCCCCCAGTTGAGATTTGTCTAAACACCATTCAATCAACAGATGTTTGAGTGTCTCCTCTTGTTTTGTTTGAAAGTTTAAAAGCCAGTATTTTCTTTTTTTTTCTTCCTGTGTGCTGAGACAGAGCCAAGGACTGTGTGTTTTAGTCCATGTTGTGACTATTTCCCGTTTGGATTTTGAGAAGTGCCAGCCAAGTGTTGGTGGTGACGTAACAGAAGCCACTGTCCTCACCTGCTGGGTGGGGTTCGGGTGGAGCCTGTGGCCTGCACCTGGAGGCATCAGATAGAAGAATGAATGTGCTGCCAAGAAGTTTGGTTTAGTGCTTTGAATTTTTTGGCAAGTCATTCTAGATAGTTTTGGATCTCTGAATTACTTCTCAAAAATAATTTTTTGAAGAAAGACCTACTGTATTGGCAAATGAGGTCTGTGATGCTGTGACATTGATGGTTTTTTTATTGGCCTGTGTCTGGCTGGGAAATTGCCTACATGCCCATGGCTTAATCAACTCTTCTCTCTTCTGCTGAGCATCTTTTTTCTGATTGCTATTTGTCTGCTTACTGTATACCTCCCACAGTCTTTCCAGAAAGTTATTAAAGTGGCTTTACTGAGTTCCTTTGAATATTTTTTTTTTTAAAGAGAGAAGATTGAAATTCATTTTGAAGCTATGCTCTTGGTCTTGGATTAGTCATACTTTCAAGTTATTTGGGCTGCAGTCATCTCCTGTGACCTCTAAGAAGTGACCGAAATGGGCTTGGAGAAGAAGTTCTTGCTTGTATTAGGGGAGGGAGAAACCATTCATTCATTTATGAATTCTGAAGGAATTTAATTCTTAAGTATAAAATGAAAGGAACTAGTTTATTTTATAACTTGACATTTTGAATTTGAGGTTGTTAGGCCAAAAGTTCCCATGAATTGGCAGCATTTTCTGACAATTAGGATATTGAAATGGAAGGAAATTAGATATCGATAATACACAGACTAAAAGAGAATGTCAGGATCATGGTTTATGAGGCTATAGTGAACAGGAAAAGTTCATTTTTTAAACCTGGGAAGGATCTGAGAGGTCATCGAATACAAGTCTAGGATAAACAAGAGGCACCTGAAACCCTGTAAGTAATTGGACCAAAGCCACCAGGCTAACGTATATAGGTGTAGGTAAAAATCTTACGATACAGGCATGATGGAACTAGTGACAGTACAGATGTCTCTTCAGAAAAGAGTTTCTGGGGGCGCCTGGGTGGCTCAGTGGGTTGAGGCCTCTGCCTTCAGCTCAGGTTATGATCCCAGGGTGCTGGGATCGAGCTCTGCATTGGGCTTTCTGCTGGGTGGGGAGCCTGCTTCCTCCTCTCTTTCTCTGCCTGCCTCTCGGCCTACTTGTGATCTCTGTCTGTCAAATAAATAAATAAAATCTTTAAAAAAAAGAAAGAAAAAAGAGTTTCTGAAACGGAGAAATGGATTGGGACCATGGAAGACTTAGAAATTGAGGGTGATAGGAAGTCCGAAAGACCCTAGAATTTCTCATTTGCCAAGTTAAACCGAAAATGGATTGGTTTGGTGCTGGCTGGTGTGGAGGTTCCCTTAGTTATTTAATCATTTACTCATCAGGCATTTATTGACTGCCTGCAGTGTTGTAGGTGCTGTGCTAGGTGCTAGGTGTCGGGGCTACAGATATGACTAAAACACCTCCCTGCACTCAGATTAGTGACTTCCTGGTTTTATGACCCACAAATCGTTGCTCTTTATTTGCTTAATATTTCTAAGGAATGCAGAAAATCAGGATATGATCATACCACCAAACAAGCTGTGTCATGGGATTGGAGGAGGTCTGAAGAAAAGGGATCTGAGTCACCCTTAGACTTCAGGTTGTTTAGGAGGAGCTGTTTCTGCAGTCACCTGAGTCACCTTTTACCTTTGAGAATTCTACTTTTGGTCTTCTCTAAAAGGCGAGGGATTGGTGGTTGTGGCGGGGCAGGTGTGTTATGGTTGCTTTGGGATCAGGCCCTCTTTTCCAGAGAACCCGTCTAATGTGGTAGAATTGGTCAGAGATTGTTCTTCACTCTGTTATTGCTTCCTCAGCTGGGACTGCTAACTTTAGAGGAATGTGGATTGGTGCCAGGCTATCAGGTCAGGGACAGAGTTTCTGCCAAAGTCAAGTCTGAAAGAAGAGATCTTTTTCAGGTGAACTTACTTGGCTCACTTGTCCGCAGTGGAGAAAGGCATATTTCCTGGGTTCATGAAATTAGTGGGCAAAAATTAACTTTCATGTACCTTGGAGATCTCCACTCTGCTTTGTGTAAAAGCTTATTTTATTTTGAGTAGTTTAAGCTTAATCAGCTTGCTCCTTCCATGTCCTCAGCAAGCCTCAGAACACTAGTCAACTCTAAAGTTTTTCAGTGTATAGTATTCATTTGTTCATTTATCCATTCATTCAGCACATATTTACTGTGCCAAGTGTTACATGCTGAGGACACAGTAATGAACAAGACACACAAGCATTGAACTTTCAAGAAACTGACGTATTAGAGGGGGAGCCTAGACAGCAATCTATTAAAATAATTTCAGGTTAAATCAAGTGCCGGCAAGGAAATAAACAAGGTGGGGAGTTCTTCAGGGTGGTAGTCTGCTGCTTTCTTCCGTTAGCTTAGATAAGCAAACTGATGGATGGAAACGGAATACTCTAGAGAGGTAGAAGAAAAGCATTATACTCAGAATGACATTAGGTCTGTGATTAATTTAGTAGTTTAAGAAATTAATGAGGGGGGTCACTGGGAGGCCCAGTGGGTTAAAGCCTCTGCCTTCTGCTCAGGTTGTAATCCCAGGGTGCTGGGATCGAGTAATCCCAGGGTGCTGGGATCGAGCCCCGCATCAGGCTCTCTGCTCAGCAGGGAGCCTGCTTCCCCCTCTCTGCCTGCCTCTCTGCCTACTTGTGATCTCTGTCTGTCAAATAAATAAATAAAATCTTAAAAAAAAATTAATGAGGAATTAGGAAACTAAATGTTGCTCTTCATAATAAATTCAGCTGAAATGAATGAACCAGGATCGTTTATCCATTTGGTAAGGAAGCTGCTGAAATTGGGCTGTGATCATCCTATTTCAGTGTAATTTGAGCCTTATGTGTTTATTTCCTCCTCAGGTGGAGGGCTGAATTTTGATCTATGTCCACCCTACCTCAGCTGCCTGAAAGTACTTAATGATCACATGACCCTGGATATGGATGCTGTCTTGTCAGATTTTGTCCGTTCCACAGGCGCAGAGCCTGGGCTGGCCCGAGATCTCCTGGAAGGTAAGGAGTCACGAGGGGAAAGATGAGAAGAGAGAAAGTATAATACAATGTTTATTGTTAGGATGACTTGGAACATTTAAAGGTGATCAGAAAGATACTTTGTGTGTGGCAGGCCTTACATTTAAGTTGCTTCTAATAATCCACCTATGTGTGACTCACCATAATTTTAAAATGCAGAAATCCCCTTTCACCTTGAATTTTTGGTGTAGCTTTCTCCGTTGTGAATGTATGCTCAGGTAGTGTAAGTGAAATTTTATATTAATCCACTAAAAGTACAATTCTGTATCTGTAAGTCTTTTTCTTTACATATAAATGACTTTAGGATCATTTGTGGCTTTGTTTCTTTCTCTAATTTGTATAGGTGACTCTGTGTAGAGTGAATTAAGTTAATGTTTTTATTTTGCTACCTTTATTTACTTAAATCTGTATGTACACATAAGTGTGAACATTCTGATTTTAAGGTCTTTAAGGCTTGGAATCAAGTCAGTAGAATTCTTTGTTTGGAGTCATAATTAACAGATGTTTTTTGAGGATGGAAATATATAATGACACAGATCGCTAAGCCTGAAGAGAAATGGAAGATCTGGGTTTAGACTCCAGTTTGCTAATCCAGTAGGACTCTGCCCTTGACTGGCATTTTGGTTTTATTTCCTACTACCTTCTCTTCCTTATGCTTCTGCCTGGCCCAACTTGTCACCTTTCCCTGGTCATATTAAGTTGTTTTCTAAGTCTGCAGTGTTCCTTCCTTCATTATTCTCCTGAAATTCTCCTCATCCTTCAGGATTCAGCTCAAATGCCTCCTCTTCCTGTAGTAACGTGTGTTGAATGCTGTATGTGTGAAGTACTTGAGATATATTATTATTATTATTTTTTTTTTTTATAAAAGATTTTATTATTTGACAGAGAGAAATCACAAGTAGGCAGAGAGGCAGGCAGAGAGAGAGACAGAGGAGGAAGCAGGCTCCCTGCTGAGCAGAGAGCCCGATGCGGGACTCGATCCCAGGACCCTGAGATCATGACCTGAGCCGAAGGCAGCGGCTTAACCACTGAGCCACCCAGGTGCCCCGAGATATATTATTTTATTCTTATAGTCACTCTACAATATAAGTTTTATTATCCCACTTTCATAGTTTTAAAAACTGAGGTTCAGAGAAGTTAAGTGGGATTTGAGATCAGGCGATCTGATTTCAGAGGCTGGCTCTTAACATTTATATTACAGTTAATATTTGTGTGATCTCTTTCTCTCTCACACACATGTGCATACATTTCTGTGCTATGAAGGAAAGGTTGAAGGTACTATACGAGTGTAAGAGATAAACCTAATTTAGATACAGGGTGCAGAAAGGCCTTTCTAAGGAAGTGACATTTGAGCTAAACCCAGAAGGGTGGATGGGAGTAGCAGCAACACTAAAGGGACAGAGAAGAGAGTGTTTGTTGATATGAGAAGCTTACACAAGGACCCAACGTGAAAGAGTTTGGCACTGGGTACGAAGAGTGAGGCAAGAGTGATAGGAAATGAGTAGAAAAGGCAGGAAGCAGAATTTGGGGCCCTTTGTAGACTGTGGTAAGGAGTTTAAATGTCATTCCGTGTTTAGTCGGAAGCTGGTGAAGGGTTGTAATCAGGGGAGTGATGTGATGGGATTTGAATTTTCGTTGAAGGATATGAAACAAATTGGATTGTGGCCAGAGAAGTGATCAACCCAGTTAAGACTGTTGCTACAGTTGAGGTGAGAGATGGTGGGGGCCTGAACTACTATAGTGTCAAAAGGGAGAAAAGTGGATGGATTTAAGATAGAACTTAGAAGGGAAGTCAAAGGGCCTGATCTTCATTTTCTCCCTGCTTCTGTCTTTATCTCTTGCTTTTCCCTTTAAAAGTTAACTTTGGTGTAAAGAACGAATTCGAAAGGGGACATGCTAGGGGAAGAGAGACTAGCTGAACCTCTCCCAAAGACCAGGGAACAATCTTGAGGGCCTGCATGGGCACAGTAACAATAAAAATGGACAAGAAAGAACAGATTTGAGAGATGTTTCATGAGTACAAACACTGACTAGATAATGAGGGCAGACAAGTAGTTGGGTCTGAGTAGTGAGGAACTGCATTTTCTGGTGGAATTTTCTGGCCTGAAGGGCTTTTGATACCATTACCAATTTGAGGAATAGAGAAAGAGAAGATGAAGCAAGTCCTAGGAAGGAGAATGATGGACATTCAGTTTTGGACAAGTTGGCTATTAGGAGCTGATTTTAAGGAGTTTACCACACAACTGCAAATACAGAGCCAACGTTCAATACATGTTCTGTATTTCCAACTGTGTGGTAAACATTCATTCATTTATTTGTTGAGTCAGGACAAAAGTCCTTCATTTTTCAACAGATATGTATTGAGTAGCTACTGTGTGTCAAGTTCTAGGTGCTGAACAAAACAAAACAAAACAAAAATTCCAGCCCTTATGTTCTAGCAGGAAAAACAGTCAATAAATAATAAACATGATAACCAAATCATTGTAAAGTGTGTGTTAAGGTGTGAAGTGCTATGGGAAATGATGAGGCAGGTTGTAATTTTTACTTGGGTAGTTAAGGCAAGCCTTGTTAAGAATGTGACATTTGAACAAATATCTGAAAGAGTTGAGGGATTGTCTGTGTAGATAAATTGGGAAGAGAGCCTTCTAGGCAGCGCGGAGATTGTTGGAAAGGCCATAGGTGGGAGCAGTCTTAGCATGTTTGTAGGAACAGTAAAGAGGCCAGAGCCACTGAAGTGGTGTGAGCAAAGGGAGTTGGAACAAGTGGTGAATGTAATGGCTCAGAAGTAAATTCATCAGGTATTAATGATTCATATAGCTTAACTGGAAAATCAGTAATAACAAGATATCACAGCAACAGCAATAAAGACATATATAAAACTTTATGTGGGGGCGCCTGGGTGGCTCAGTGGGTTAAAGCCTCTGCCTTCCGCTCAGGTCATGATCCCAGGGTCCTGGAATCAAGCCCCACATCGGGCTCTCTGCTCCGCAGGGATCCTGCTTCCTCCTCTCTCTCTGCCTGCCTCTCTGCCTACTTGTGATCTCTGTCTGTCAAATAAATAAATAAAATCTTAAAAAAAGCAAAAAACCACTTTCTGTGTATCAGTGCTTTTAATTCATTTGATCTTCATAACAGTCCTACATGGAATCATCTCCAGTTTCACAGCCAGGGAAATTGAAGCACAGAGAAAAGGCTGGAGAAATAGGCCAGGTCATAGAAAGTCTTGAATGTCAGACACAAGGGCCTAGAATTTACTCTGTAGGCAATGGCAGGCAGTTAGCAGTTTTGATTCTGGAACTTAAATGAACAGAACAGAACTGAAACAGAACAGAACTGTGCTTTGGAAAGATTTATCTCATGGGATACTTTAGAGTGGATCGGAGGTGGAACAGTGGATGATAGGAATTGAACTGAGGGGGTAGCAGGTGGAATAGAATAGAAAGAAATGCGAACAATCATATAATATATTATTTACAGAATAATATAACTGGAGAAAGTAACAGAAAAATCCAGTATGACATTTAGGGTCTTCTCTTCAGTAGAGTAGTGATTCTTAAATTTGGGGGCAGTTAACAGTTCCTTTTGGTAATCTGATGAGAGCTGTCAGCTCTTTTTCTTTAGAAAAATGCATGTACTTATACCTTTGTATATAGTTCTGTATGGTATAGGACATTATAGTGCATGCATGTCTAGGCTAAGCACTCTCTGGATCTCAGAATCAAGAGACCTGGGCTTTAGTCACACATCTCTGTGGTGCAAGCTAGCTGTGCATTTGGGCAAGTCACTACTTTAGGCTTCCTCTGTTTTATCTGTGGCCTCTGTGGGCCCTTTCAGATCAGAGACACAAATTTTCAATGCTCACAGAACTGACTTAGGAAGGACAACAAGTAAATAAAGAAATTGTGGTATTACAGACTGAAGTATTAATGAAGAAAATTAGGAACAGGAGAATGGTGGAAATGCGCATGAATTTTGCTTGTTAGTTTTGAGAGGGTGGTTTGAGTGATTGTTTTATGTCTTTCCCCAGTTTCCCTGTACTCTGAGTACCCATTTCATTTTTTGCTTTGTCTCCTGCCAGGAAAGAATTGGGACATGAGTGCTGCCCTCAGTGATTTTGAACAGCTACGTCAAGTCCATGCTGGGAACCTGCCCCCACCCTTTAGTGAAGGGAGTGGTGGTTCCAGGACCCCTGAGAAAGGGTTTTCAGATAGAGAGTCTGCCCGCCCTCCCCGACCCACCCTGCAGCGGCAGGATGACATCGTTCAAGGTACTGGGGTAACTGAGGGCTGTTTCTGTAGGCGGGAGTAGAAAGGAAGTGAGGGGACTGCTAAATGGAGCCATCTTTTGGAGACGCTCCTATTCTTCTCCCCGCTCCCCTGACAAACTGTTCAGAGGTGGCCTCAGTCTATTTCGGTGCAGGAGCCCCACACTGTCCCACTGTTTCTTGAGTATTCCCCTCTGTGAAGGCCTTTTTCACATACGGAGAGGGAAATGGATAAAGGAGAACAATCTAGTTGTCGAGATAAAGTACATAAATGTAGAATTCAGAGGATCACGCCATCTACCTGTGAGGTTAGTATTTGCCAGTATGTATCAAAATTTTGAAATGCATGTATACTTTGACTTAGCAATTTGATTTCTAGGAATTTATCATATATGTGTATGTGCACGTGGAGATATCCTTTAAATAAATAGACCTCAGTGGGCACATACACATATGCAGCATAAAGCTTGAAAGTTAAAAGCTTGGAAACAATATTTAATGTCCATTAGTAGAGGGGTAGTTAAATAAAATCATTTATGTTGCAGAGTACTCGCAGCCACTGGAAAGAATTAGGTAGAACCTGCTGTTTTTAAAGTCTCTAAAAAAATCTATTGAGAAGGGTAAGATGCAGTGCAGTTTATACAGTATGTTCTTATTTATGTTTTGAAAACATAAATTATTTTTAAAATGATTTTAAAAGCTATATGGGCTTAAAAAAAAGATTTATTTATTTATTTTAGAGAGCAAGAGAGAGAGAGAGAGCACGCACAGGGGGAGGGGCAGAGGGAGAGGGAGAGAGAGTCCCAAGTAGACTTCACTCCAAGTGCAGAGCCCAATGCAGGGCTCTATCTCATGACCGGGAGATCACAACCTGAGCTGAAACCAAGAGTCCATCGCTTAACTTACTGAGCCATCTGGGCGCCCAAAGCTATGTGTGTTTTTATGTGTATAAAAAATTCTAGAAGGATCCAAAAGGTTGCCTCTGGGGAAGGAATCAGAAATTTTGAATAAAGGGGAGATTTCTTTGTAATACTTTATATCTTTTGTTAATGTTTTGCTTTTTTACCATGGGCTTATGATACTTTTTTAAATACCTAAAAAAATTGTTTAAAAAATAACATCACTATAAAATAACTTTAGACAACTCTTGTATGCCATCTCTGGCAAGTATAGGATTAAGAACTACTTCCCAACACAATTTTTAGCTTTCGATAATCTTTATATATAAATTCAAGTCATGCAAATGGATTGTAATATGACACTGGGCAGATTATGATCACAGACTATGCCTAGGTGGCTAAGTTGGTTGGGCATCTGCTTTTGGCTCAGGTCAGGATCCTGGGGTCCGGGGATCGAGTCCTGCATCCAGGACCGAGTCCTGGATCCAGGCTCTTTGCTCACTGGAGAGCCTGCTTCTCTGTCTGCCTGCCACTCCCCCTGCTTGTGCTCTCTCTCTTTAACAAATAAAATCTTTAAAAAAAAAATAATTTGGGGCACTGTGTACATTACTGTCTTTTTCTAATATATTGAGAATGACTGTACCTATACATTTCTGACAAATATGAATCCAGAGAAGTTGTAGTAAATAATGTAAATAAATGCTATTAATGGTAGATAAGAAAGTTTCCAGATGTATAAGATTTATCATTAATTTTTTTTATGATTATTTATTCGTGAGAGAGAAAGAGGCTGAGGCAGAGGGAGAAGCAGGTTTCCTGCTGAGCAGAGAGCCCAACGCAATCCTCAATCCCAGGACCCTGGGATCATGACCCGAGTGAAAGGCAGATGCTTAACTGACTAAGCCACCCAGGCACCCTTATCATTAATTTTGTATAATGGAAAGTCTTTCCTATATTCTCCAAAACTGTGAAAATTATCAGAGTGATTATTTGATGCAGTGTAGCAAAATGAAACCCCATTTTTCTTATTGCCTCTTTTTCCTATCAGTGACCAAGTTGCCAAATGAATGAGTCCCTGTTATGTTGGGAAATGGAAGTGAAAGAAGACAGAGTTCAGGCAAATTTTTTAAAAAGGGTGGAAAGAGGAATGTATAGTTGGTGCTAATATAAGTGCCTGCAAAAATACTACTCTCCATATTTCCCTACTTCTATTTGGATTTAGAAAGAGGGTTGGGAAATTTGGTAGCTAGTTGGACTCACAGTTTTTCCCTGCCTTGTCAAGGGGTAATCATCACACATGAGTGGAATGTTCTCTGGGCTGTGTATGTTCTAAGGTAACTCCGTTTCTCATTGCAGAAAAACGCCTGTCTAGGGGCATCTCCCACGCCAGCTCCAGCATTGTTTCCCTGGCCCGGTCCCATGTCTCCTCCAATGGTGGGGGTGGGGGGAGCAGTGAGCACCCCCTGGAAATGCCCATCTGTGCCTTCCAGCTTCCAGATCTCACTGTGTACAATGAAGACTTCCGCAGCTTCATAGAGAGAGACCTTATTGAACAGTCCATGCTGGTTGCCTTGGAACAGGCAGGTCAGTGAGTGCTCTTTTTCATGGGCTTTTCCCTCTGCTCTGCGCTGGTAGGCAGCCACATGGAGGGGCTGGCCTTGACCAGTAGAGCTTCTAGTTTAAGTCTGGGAGCTGACTGCAAAGTCATGAGTTGGTCAGATCAACATGTACTGAGCTAGGTGCTTCTTTTTGGGACACAAATTGGACACTTCTTTTAAAAAATTATTTTTATTAACATATAATGTATTATTTGCCCCAGGGGTACAGGTCTGTGAATTGTGAGGCTTACACATTTCACAGCACTCACCGTATCACATAAAATTAGACACTTTACCCCAGAAATTTCCCATATGATGGAAGGGAAACCAGATATACACGTGAAAGGCACAGGAATTAGTACCTAAAAATCCATACATAGAGAAAAAAATAGAAATAAATTATAATTGGCTCTGGAACACCCTTGTGACCAGAAAGAACCAATACTACAGATGATGCACAATGGTGATTAATTTAAAAGTCCCATTTGTTTACATGAGCTTTCCCCAAAGATTTATCTGCCTTTACAGTTAAATTTGTCTTAAATTACTGTTAAAATTAGTTAATATGGTGGGGCGAGGCTGCTTGAATTCTGGGAAAAAGCTAATCAGGTGTTAAACTTCTTAGAAGAAAGGCTGGGGGCTGGTAGGTGGGGGCATGGGAAAGAAGCTTGCATTTTTCTTTTGCACCCTTCTATAGTAACTGTGTGCCTCTCTATACTTTTTTAAAAAGTTAGCAGGTTACCTAGCTAGTGAGATTATAGGTCAGTTTTTCTTTCTGTTGACTTTTCAGTAATTCAAGGAGACTTTGAAGTGTGATTCACAAAATATTTTCCTCATGTGAATAATGGGAAGACGGATGACTAGACAGAATCAAGGCTCATTTTCTAAGGTGTTTCATGTGCTATCTTGTTGCGCATGTCTTTAAAGTCCTACCGCATATAAGCCAACATGCTGTCATATGTGCAGATGATACCTACGTGACCCTGTGAATACATGCTTTGGGTTGTTTTTCTTTTACTGATGATGGATTTGTGCTGAGCTTCATTGTTATGATGTTTACTGGTCTCCTGAGCAGAGTGAAGGAGTCAGACCAGGTGACCAACACAGATTTCAACCTATGACCTGGGCCCCATCATCTAACCCAGACTTGCTCAGTCTCAGCACTGTTGACATTTAGGACCAGATAATTCTTTATTGTGTGAGCTGCCTGTGCATTATATTTTGTTTAGCAATCTCTCTGGCCTCTACCTATTAGATGCCAGTAGCATCCCCCCACCAGTTGTAACAACCAAACATATTTCTAGATATTGCCAAATGTCCCCTTGGATATTGGTTAGATCAGGGGTCCCCATGTAAGAACTGCTGATCTCACCAATCATGTTCTTCAGGTTCTGATTGACTAGGTGTAAGTGAAGAAGATATAAGGAGTAGCAGTATTCTGGGTTGGCTTCCTAGGGGAGGCAAGTTTGGAGTCTGTTAGAGAGCTCCGGAAGTGGGAAGGGCTTTATGGATAATCTGCTCCTCTCCTTTTCCTCCTGTTTCTGTAGGGCGTTTGAACTGGTGGGTGAGTGTAGACCCTACCTGCCAGAGGCTGCTTCCTTTGGCAACTACTGGGGATGGAAACTGCCTCCTGCATGCAGCCTCTCTGGGTGAGTCTTGAAAATGGTGTTCCACACCCTCAGAAAGAAAGCAACAGAATTTAGATCTCATGTGCAGGATTTAATCCACTA
This sequence comes from Mustela nigripes, assembly GCF_022355385.1. NCBI lineage: Eukaryota > Metazoa > Chordata > Mammalia > Carnivora > Mustelidae > Mustela > Mustela nigripes. The sequence continues at coordinate 105,184,830 of NC_081570.1, read as the reverse complement.
ACCTTGATCTTAGGCAGAAGTGATTGTATAGCATGCATGTGTGTGTGTGTGTGCGTGTGCATGGGCGTGGGCATGCAGGAGGGGTTGGAAGAGAGCCCTGCCCTGGATTTTCAGTCTCTTGTTCAGGGAACATATGTAGAACCTAGGATTTAGCAGGGGTCCCACTTGGAGAGCTACCCTGCAGAAGTATTGAGCAGCAAATATGTAAGCAGGATAAAGCTCTATGTGTATATCATTCTCCTTAATATTTATTCTTTTGGTATTTAAAAAAGATGTTTTCATCAGTTTTTGTGAAATTTGTTAATTATAAAACTTATTTATAATTCAATATGTTTTTTGCCTTAGATTTTAAAAAAGTCCTCATTTTCCAACCCTCCCTCTAGCTCTGATGCTGATTGTCATGTGCCAGACCCATCTTTTCTGCTGCTACTCTGTATTTTAGTTTATTAGACTTGCATATTAGTAAGGGGCTTTCTGTCAGGAGTTTGTAGGATGTGGTGTATCCCCCACTTGTAAGTTCTCGAAGTTTCTGAACCTCCAGAGTAGGAACATCTTTTCACCTCTCCCCTAAGTCACAGGGGTTTCTTTGAACCTGGCCTTAAGCCTGATTTCCTTGCTACTAGGGTATGTGCATCATAATTAATAAAGGTAAGGTATCCTACTGTATGTTTCCTTGCCACAGGCATGTGGGGTTTCCACGATAGGGACCTGATGCTGCGGAAAGCTTTGTATGCACTGATGGAGAAGGGAGCCGAGAAGGAGGCATTAAAACGGCGCTGGAGGTGGCAGCAGACACAGCAGAACAAAGAGGTGAGGGAGTTTGGGTGGGAGCACCTTGTCCTCCAGAGTTGGCTATAGGAAATGTTCAGTGCGTACCAACAGGCAGTGTCTCCTGGTGCTTAATTGGTGGTACTCTCCTTGTAATCCTGGAAGTTGTAGGAAATGCAGAAGACACCACAGCGCCCATGCCTTTCTGATACAGTCCTGAAAACTAGCATGGAGAAGCTGAGACCCATAGAGGAGGCAGCTAACTATGTGCTTCTCCCTGAAAGATGCTCAGCAAGTCTCCAGTAGTAATCTTTTACAAAATAAGATCTGACAGGTCCACAGGATTTTTGTATTGTTTGGGGGTGTTTTGCTTATGATAATGCTAGACCAGTTTTTAAGGACTTAACGTTTTCTATTCTTTTTTTTTTTCTTTAAAGATTTTATTTACTTACTTGACAGAGAGAGACAGATCACAAGTAGGCAGAGAGGCAGGCAGAGAGGGGGGGGGAGGCAGGCTCCGATGCCAGCCTTGATCCCAGGACCCGGAGACTATGACCTGAGCCGAAGGCAGAGGCTTAACCCTAAGCCACCCAGGCGCCCTATGTTTTCAATCTTATAGAAATGCTAAATGCTTAAAAATTCCGTTGGCTGTATATACTATTTGCTTTTCACATACCCTGTTTGTTTAAAAATTTTAAAAACATGCCTGTTAAACTGAGTTTGAATGGTACTTCTCAGAAATTTAGCAGATGTTGAGACTGCTTTTGTATAAGAAAGTAACAATAGATTGTTTGTACTTTCCATCCCCGTAACAAGGGTTGAGCTAACTATGGCCTGTGGGACAAATCCCACCAACAGTTTTATTTAAAAAAAAAAAAAAAAAAAAGTTTTATTGGAACAGAGCCCTGCCCATTCATTTATGTATGTTTGTTTATGTTTAGTGCTTGCCTTGTGGAGACTAGAACAGCAGCAGAGTCAAGTAGTTGCATGTGGCCCAAAAAAGCCTAAAAGATTTACTAGCTACGGTTATGACGGAGCAATAAAAGAGTTTGCTGACCCCTCACTTTAATAATGACACTGTCGGGGCATCTGGGTGGCTCAGTGGGTGAAGCCTCTGCCTTCGGCTCAGGTCATGATCTCAGAGTCCTGGGATCGAGCCCCACATTGGGCTCTCTGCTCAGTATGGAGCCTGCTTCCTCCTCTCTCTCTGCCTGCCTCTCTGCCTGCTTGTGATCTCTCTCTGTCAAATAAATAAATAAAATACTAAAAAAAAAAATGACACTGTCCACTTACATAAAGATAACAGGTCTCCCTCTTTTCTCTTGGTTCTCGCTCTGTCTTCTGTGTTTATCTTGTGCTCTTTGTGAGTATCTGGTGGTTTTTTGCCATGTATATGGCTGGGTGCTCTAGCATAAATATGGGACTGTCTTTTCAGATACTGCCCTCTTTCTTTCCATCTTCTTTCTTGTCACCTTTTATTGCTCTGTCATAACTGGCCATTATATAGAACTAAGAGGTTTTTTCTTTTAAGTTATTAGAATTTTATATCCTGAAGATTAAAAACAAAGAACCCAATTGTTAAAATTGGGATGGTATTAAGCTCAGAATGGTGTGTTTGATCAGTTAGTCTGCTCCAGAGGGTTCCTGAGGGGAAATAAATGCACAGGGGCAAGGCCAAGTAGATGGCATTCTTTATTATTGCCAGGTCCCATGGCTTCCTGGTGAGCTGACCTGGACCTTGTGGAGAGCTTCTTTTGCTTAAACTAGAGCCAGCTGAAAATTTGCCTTCTTCACTGTTTAACTTACACCATCCCTAACCTTACATTTGACCACTCCACAGTCAAGAAAAGACCAAACTAGAGCATTCAGCTATTAAGTCAAAGTGACAGCAACAGTCAGAGAATGGGCATGCCCAATTCCAGCTCTTAAGCTATTGTAGTAATTTTAAAGATAGGGTTAGATTATTATGGATTTAGCTAGGAGACCTAGAAATACCCAAGTTCTGTTCTTGGTCAGCCACCTTTCCCCCTCAAAGTCCCCAGTGGAAATACATGCATAGAGAATAGCGGCTATCAAAGGAACACTTCTTTTGCCCAGCACATTAAAGGTTCCATACTGGAAATGTAGCCTAGAGAATTGTTTTAGTTGAGACTGTTTATGGCATTATACTGCACCTTGGGCATGAGAATAGAGGGAGGCGTGAGGGACTGTGGGGGTCTTCTTTTAATAAGGACCAAACACCACACAAACTAAATTGGTTTTGATTTCCCAGGCCTTGTTTTTTGTTGAAATTAGTGGTCAAGCCCAATGAGGATGGGGGCACCTGGCTGGCTCAGTAGCTAGAACATGTGGCTCTTGACCTGGGAGGGTCATGAATTTAAGCCCCATGTTGGGTGTAGAGATTGTTTAAATAAATAAACAACAAAAAAATCAAACCAGTAGGGAAGGTTTCATGTTGGCAGGGTACGCCACCTAGTGGCTTTGTGTATGAAAACAGGAAGCTGAAATAGGTGAGAGGAAGAGTGACCAGAATGCCTAGTCCGTATGTACTGACCAATCAGTATATACAGTATATTTCAGTGTATTTCAATATTTAATTGAAAAGCTTCGATACAGCATTTTACAAAGAGAACATAGCTTTGTCTTTTTTTTATTATTAAAGTAAAATGTGGACACCTGGGTGGCTCAGTCCTGTAAACATCTGCCTTTAGGTCGTGATCCCTTGGTCCTGGGATCAAGCCTGGCCTTAGGCTCCCTGCTTAGGGAGCTCTCCCTCTCCTCTGCCCTCTGCTCACGAGCTAGCTCTCAAATAAATTAATAAAGTCTTAAAAAAAACATAAACTAAAATGTGCTTACAACAGCTCTTTAATTCTTCTTAAATTTTGCTGCTCATGCCCCTCACATTTTCAGTGTGATTCTTTCTACTGTCAGTGTGTGTTTAAGCCTTATAAACTCATTTAAATACCAGTGTAAGCTGAATACAATGAATAACATAGACTTGTCTGTCATATTACCATATACATCTTAAAGGCAAATGATATTGTTATGAGACTGACACACTACCTACTGCGCTAACGAGGCACCTGCAAATGATATTTTTAAATTGTTTGTACCACTTTTCCCATTCCTTTGATAAAAATTATAGTTTTACTCAGCATCTATTTATTAATTACTGATCATATCATAGACACTAGCATATTGCCTGAAACATGGTCCCAGCCCTTAAGGGTAGTAGGAGGAGATGGACATGTAAATACATGATTGTACCAAAGTAATAGGTACAAAGTACCTATTACTTTGGTACTGTGATAAAGGCTGTATAGCAGTTGAGGGAGGGCACAAAGGAAAGAGTGAGTCTACCAGGAAGATTTAGGAAGGGCTTCATAGAAAAGATACTTAAAGGATTCCTGGGTGGCTCAGTGGGTTAAAGCCTCTGCCTTTGGCACAGGTCATGATCTCAGGGTCCTGGGATGGAGTCCCACATCAGGCTCTCTGCTCTTCGGGGAGCCTGCTTCCTCCTCTCTTTCTCTCTGCCTACTTGTGATCTCTGTTGTCAAATAAATAAATAAAATCTTAAAAAAAGAAAGAAAGAAAGAAAGAAAAATACTTGAGTTCTGCCCTGACAGTTGTGAAATTGGTCACCAGGTGGATAGGGGGTGGGTTGCTCCAAGCAGAAAGAACAAGCTAGACAGGGGCTCAAGTATAAAGCAATGCAGTGCATTCAGGGAACTACAGCTAAGTAAATGATGTATTAGAGAGTTGGGTAGGGCCAGGAAGTGGATTTCGTATGCTTTGCTTAAGGATTTTGAACTATATTTAATAGGTCATGATGGTTCTTTTTTAAAAATTATATTTATTTGAGAGAGAGAGGGAGCATGAGGTGGGGCAGGGGGCAGGGGGAAAAGCAAACTCCCTGAGCAGAGAGCCTGATGTGGGACATGATCCCAGGACCTTGAGATCATGACCTGAGCCACCTGGTACCCCAGGTCATGATGATTCTTAAAATGATTTATAGCAGGAAGCAAACATCAGATTTTAATTTTAGAAAAATCTTTTTGGTAATATTGTAGAAAATGGATCAGTGGAATGCATGACTGGAAGTAGTAAAACCAGTTAAGGACCATTGCAGTAGTTCATGCTTAATAATTGTTGAATAAGAGATCAGGTGTGGGGTGGGTAAAAGGAGAGGAGTCTTCAGTTAGTCCCTTGTTTCTGGCTTGGATGGTGGGTGATATTCAGTGCTCTTCACTAAGGCAAGAGTACAGGAAGAAGAGTGGGTTTTGCAAGAGTTCAATTTTTGTTTTTTTTTAAAAGATTTTATTTATTTATTTGACAGAGATCACAAGTAGGCAGAGAGGCAGGCAGAGAGAGAGGGGGAAGCAGGCTCCCCACCAAGCCTGATGCCAGACTCAATCCCAGGACCCTGAGATCATGACTCAAGCTGAAGGTAGAGGCTTTAACCCACTGAGCCACCCAGGCGCCCAAGAGTTCAGTTTCAACTGTATAGACTTTGAGGCAGTCAAGGGCAGTTGGCAGTCTTCAGTAGGCAGCTAGATGTGAATATAGAAATTAAGAGGAGGCCTGGGATGGAGAGGGAGATTTTAGCATCCGAGTATAAATGGCAGTAGATGAGATTATGGCAGTAGAAGAGATCACCCAGAAGGAGCCAAGGCTGCTAATATTGTTGACACAAACCCAATATTGTTAGGGTTGGACAGAGTTGAGAGAGAGAGAAGAAGTTATAGAAGCTGAGGGAGAAAAAAGTTTAATGAGGAGTTGAAATGCTACATGAAGACTAAGAAAGATGAAAACCAGAGTCCGCTGAGTTTGGCAATTAGAAGGTCATTGTCCTTTGCCAGAGTCAGTTAGATGAAGTGGTATAAGTGGGGTAAGGTGTATAGGCCGGAGGACAGAAACAAGCTGGACCGAAATGGGCTGGAAAAGAATGGAAGAAAAAGAACTGTAAGAGAAATTGTGGACCTTGACTAGGAAAGGGAGAAGAGACTTGACTTTGTAGTACAGATTATAAGCCAAGTGCTAAGAGGATAGGGAGGGGGCAGCGTGAGTGAGTTGGAATTGCTGCTGCCTCGTGAACCTGGTCTTTAACTGCTTATTCTCCCCTGTTGTCTTTCACAGTCAGGGCTGGTGTACACAGAGGACGAATGGCAGAAGGAATGGAATGAGCTGATCAAGCTTGCCTCAAGTGAACCCCGCATGCATCTAGGTACCAATGGAGCCAACTGTGGTGGGTAAGTGTGGCTCAGCAAGGGAGTAGGAAGGAAGTAGTCTTTTTTTTTTTTTTTTTTAAGATTTTATTTATCTATTTGACAGACAGAGATCACAAGTAGGCAGAGAGGCAGGGGGAGAGAGAGGAGGAAGCAGGCTCCCCACTGAGCAGAGAGCCTGATGTAGGGCTCGATCCCAGGACCCTGGGATCATGACCTGAGCCGAAGGCAGAGGCTTTAACCCACTGAGCCACCCAGGTGCCCCAGGAAGTAGTCTTTACTGAGTCCTCAGCATCCAAAGAACTTCATGCCAAGAGGATATTAGAAGGAAAGAGAGGGGCTGTGGCAAGGATACAGAAGGGTGTAAGAATGTCATGCTATGTTCTGGGAACTACAAGTAGTTGGGCATTGCCAGTATACAGGGTACATGGTCTAGAGTGCTAGACAAGACTGGATAACTAGAGTCATGTGTGCCATGTTGAGGGTTCTGTTGTACCCTGTCCAGACTGAGAAACTGCAGGACATGACTCTGTTTTCTCAATAAATATATTGCAAAGAAAATAATAAAGGAGAGAGAACCCAAGTTTAAACACTCTTAGACAAATCAGCCAGTGGAAACATATGGTTGTTTATAAGGTAGTTGGGGAAACATGAACAATGTCTATGTGTTTAATTATTATTAAATTTTTAAAAAGTCTGATATTAATGATTATGTGGTTGTTTTTAATAGGAGTCCTCTCTTTTTTTAGAGATAGAAACTGAAAAATTTATGGATGAAATGATATGATGTTTAGGATTTGATTCAAAATAATCTGATGGGTTGGAGTGGGGGTTTATAGTGAAATAGATCAAGATCTAGATGAAACAACACTGACCATGTGTTTTATAATTGTTGAGGCTGGGTGATGGTTACATGAGAGTTTAGGTATAATATTCTTTATAGTTTTGAATGTTTAAAATTTTGAAATTTTCTATAATACAAAGTTAAAAATTATAACCTATCCAGACCTCAGTGTGCATAAAAATAATCTGGGAGGCTTGCTAAAGTTGTGGATTTGGGGGCCCCCACCCTAAGGAACTTCAGTTGAGTTGGACTGAGCTATGGCCTAGAAATCTGCGTTTGTACCAAATACCCCATATTGAATCATGTTGCTGCAGGGGGCAGGAAGCCACTGAATTGTGTATACTTGGGTGATAGGAGCAAATTTGTGTATTTGAGCACACTGCTAGCAGAGTGGCTGATGAAGAAGAGGACAGTGAGACTGGGTGTGGTTGTAGTAATCTAGGAGACAGGCCATGGGTGTGATCAAGAGTGGTGGGTTGCAGACAGGCAGGAGGAGAGAGACACAAGAGACAGGTAAGAGATGGAATTGGTCAAGCTAGGTGATTAATTAAGATGAGAGATAAAGAAGAGTAACTATTTCAGACTTGTGTTTAGGCTACTAGGTAGATATGGTGAGGTGTGAGATGCTCTTTTTCACGTAAGGGAATGTAGGAAGAGGAATTTTTGTGTCCTTTTTTTTTTTCCCCCTTTTTTTGTAGGACTTGATGCATGTGTGGGCGGTTGTGGTGGAAGTGGTAAAGTGGTCAAGTGAGGCTACACAGTTGTGTCCTGAGCTATAGGATAAAACAGATTGGGGAAGGCTATTGAGCAAGATTGGTTTTAACCAAGGGATTACTTCCAGATTCCTAACACTACTTTAGCCCTAGGGCCTTCAAATCTTTCTTGGATTTCCTCATCTCTGAAACAGGAATAGAAATAGCCATGGTAGCATAAAATAATCAGCTATGTCCATGGCAGCCTTAAGATTAGAAAACCAGGAAAGACATTCCTCTTTTTCCTCTTTGTGGGACTGGTCTTCAGGGGTGTCTTGTTTTATTTTCCTCCCTCTCCCCCCGCTGTACCCCTTCCACTGTCTCCCCTCCTGCAACTCCAGGGTGGAGAGTTCAGAGGAGCCTGTATATGAGAGCCTAGAAGAATTCCACGTCTTTGTCCTTGCCCATGTGCTTAGGAGGCCCATAGTCGTTGTGGCTGACACCATGCTGAGGGACTCTGGAGGGGAAGGTGAGTCAGTCCTCCCTGCCCTGAGCACCTTCTGTTTGCAGAGCCTTGGGCTAAGCACTGGGAGGAGGGAAGGAAGGGGCTATATGGACCCTTGGGGAGAGACAAGATATACATTAGAACGATACAAAATTCTCTATAGAGATTGAATGCTAAGCAATTGGGGTTAATTGATGAGGATTCTTAACTTAAGAAAGAATGATTAACCAGGGGTTAGAGTGAGTGAAAGGGGAGCTCACTGGGTAGAGTGGGGCCTGGGGATTGCCCTCTAGGCAAGAACACATCCTGAATAACAGTCTTTGTGGTTTGCTGCAGCATTCGCCCCTATTCCCTTTGGGGGAATCTATCTGCCCTTGGAGGTCCCAGTGAGCCAGTGTCACCGCTCCCCTCTGGTGCTCGCCTATGATCAGGCCCACTTCTCTGCACTTGTGTCCATGGAACAGAAGGAGAACGCCAAGGACCAAGGTGCTGAATGCGGTGTTGTTGTCTTCGGGTGTGCTTTATTTTCACTTGGAAAACCTGAAATGGGAGAGAGTATGGGAGGGAAGAACTAAGTGACATGCAAGCCCAGGCAGTGCACACTGATACGGTTTTATTAAGCCAAAGATACTCCAGGGTGTTTAAATTAAACATAAAAACATTTTGACAAAGAACTTTGGGGGAAAAACAGTAGCCTGCCTGTATTTGCTGCTTCCTGTTCTGGAGTGAAGAGTGTGTGTGTGTGTTAAGGTCATAGAACCTTTCTAGTGATGCTTTGCTGTGTTTGTCTTAATAATGACTTTGAATTTTTTGAATCCACATTAACTGGCAAGAACATCATGAGTGTTCGTTGACTGACTGGTGGGGAGTCATGGAGATTAGTGGCCTAAATTGTGTGTTGGCTAGTAAGGGAAAACCAGTCTGTCAGTTTTTGATGCCAGTGTAATTCACATGTGGAAACTGAGGAATGATCTCAGTTTGAGACCTGTGATACGATCTAGCCTCCTTTTTAGTGAAGTCAGTTTGTGTTCAGTTTCCTTCCTCTCTTCTTAAGGAAACTCCTTGATGACATGTTTCTTCCTCCTCAGCTGTGATCCCACTTACAGATTCAGAGCACAAGCTGCTGCCCTTGCACTTTGCTGTGGACCCTGGAAGGGGCTGGGAGTGGGGCAAAGATGACAATGACAACGTCCGATTGGCCAGGTGAGGCAGGTGTAGCCTTCCCACCTACGAAGTGTCTTTTCCACATTCAGCATCTGTTTCCCCCGAGACTCTTCTCAGCTTAGAGGCAAGACAGTCACAGCCTAGCTCCGGAGTTTTGGGAAGATGGAAACATGGGGGACAGGTTGGGCACTAGAATTCTTGGAACATGCTTTTTCTCCCCATGAAAGAGAGGGAAATCCTGGGACTGCAACTTGTTCTTTCTTTATAATATGAGGAATGGTCGTCTACTGATACATCCCAGAATCTCCAAAATAGTCATCAGAAAATCAAGATAATCAAGTCACACTTTTTAATCCCAGCCCAAGTGAGAGGGTTTTTATTTTATTTAAAAAAATTTTTTAAGATTTTATTTTTTAAGTACTCTCTACATTCAACATGGGGCTCAAACTCACAACCCCAGGATCAAGAGTAGTGCACTTTGTCAGCTAAGCCAACCAGGCAGTCCATGAGAGGGGTTTTTAAGTAATTGACCAAAATAGTTAGTCTGCTTTGGATTTTTGCCTTTCTGAATTTAAATAGCAAGAAACATTTGTTCTTTCTGACAGCCCCCCTCCCTGCGGCCTCCCAAAACAGGTTTAGTCTTCCGCCTTTGCCTTCCACGGCTTCCTAGAGAGGGTATGGGTATAAAAGCTCCTCTCTTACCTCCTGTCCAGTGTTTCCTTCTTTGGGCTCCTGACATTGGGATCTAATGGAGAGGGTTTGATTTAAAAACTCAGAATTCATGGCTTTCAAAATAAGTTCTCACCTAAATATCAAAAGTTCCATCTTAATAATATTTACACCAACAACAATAGTGGCTACTGTTCAGTCAATATTTCCTGTTTTCCAAACGTTATGCTGGGTCCCTTCCAATACTGTTTTAATCTTCACAACAACACTACAGTGTAGATATTATTTATGTCCATTGCCAACCCCAGCTGAGTTTCAGGGAGGATGAAGTGACTTGCCTCAAGGTCATAAAGCTTAGTACTAATTGGTGGAGCTATAATTCAGACCCAACCTTATCTGAGTCCCAAGCCATGTAGCCCTCTTCCATCCTCCCAACTGGATCATACACTTTGTTTTTTAAAGGTCATGGGATTTCTTTCTTTTTTTTTCTTTTTAAAGATTTTATTTCTTTGACGGAGAGAGAAACAGAGAGGGAACACAAGCAGGGAGAGTGGCAGAAGGAGAAGCAGGCATCCTGCTGAGCAGGGAGCCTGATGTGGGCTCGATCCTAGGACCCTGAGATGACCTGAACCAAAGGCAGACACTTAACAACTGAGCCACCTAGGCGCCCCTCATGGGATGTTTTTAATTCTATCTTTTTCTTCACAGTGTAATCCTGTCCCTAGAGGTCAAATTGCATCTGCTACATGGCTACATGAATGTGAAGTGGATCCCAGTTTCCTCTGATGCACAGGTGAGGACTTCTCCCACGCCACCCTTGTCTGGCCTCTATTTCAGTGACTGGTTAGCAAGGTGATTTGGCGATGGTCTTCTAAATCGCTTCTGAGTGATAGCTAACCATTCAAGGTTAGGAATAACTGGAAAATATCAGATGAGTTCCAAAAGACACTTTTTCCTGCCTTTTTACCTGTTAGCGCCCTCTATTTTCCGTAGCTCCTTTCCAGCTCTGCTTTTTGATACTAAAACACATTCTTCAAGAAAAGCTTTCTAGACTTTTTGGTGAACTTTGGATCGTCATTACTTTGTTCCAAGCCTTACATATGTAGACCTCTGTGCAGGTACCAGAGAGAATTGCTTAAGTCTCCTTAAGAGACTGATCCAGTAGGTTCTGAGAAGGTCATCATTCTTCATAGAACAGGAACACAGGAACAGGGCAAACAGCCAGACCCCAGTGCTGAATATCTAAAAGTTGAGGGGTTGCAGAATGGTTAGGCTTGGTTGTGGTTAGTTACGTCTTCCTGGAGATTAATTTGGGGCAGATTCTGGCATAGAGAAATTTTTTTTTTTTTAAGATTTTATTTATTTATTTGAGAGAGAGACAGAGAGAGCACAAGCAGTGGGAGAGATAGAGAGAGAAGCAGACTCCCCACTGAGCAGGGAGCCTGACATGGGGCTTGATCCCAGGACCTGGAGATCATGACCTGAGCCAATGGTAGACTCCCAACCATCTGAGCCACCTAGGCACCCCAGGCATAGAGAAATCTGTAATGGGGCACCTGGGTAGCTCAGATGGTTAAGCCTCTGCCTTTGGCTCAGGTCATGATCTCAGGGTCTTGGGATCAAGTCCCACTTGATCCTCTGCCTGCTTCTCCCTCTGCCTGCCGCTTCCCCCTACTTGTATACCCTCTCTCTGCCAAATAAATAAAAACTTTAAAAAAGAGACAAATTTATAATGAAGAATATTCTAGTATCTGTGGAATGTTCTTCCTCTCCATGTGTTGTATAGTTGCCTGTTGCTCTAGAAGAATGTCAGACACTTTTTTTTTAATCTCCTTATTACAGAAGGGAGTCAGATTGCATTTTAGATAGTAGGTACATCTTTCCCTGGTCCATGGGAGAGCTGACTGGAGCTGGGGAAGGACAGTGCCCTCCTGGGTGACCCTGCCCCACCATGACAGCCGCCCTTCACTGGAACTAGGCAGGCACTCCAGAGAGGGAGTGCACAGGGGTGATGTTATTGGTCCTTTTCCATGGGACTAGAACCATTAATCCTGTTCTTACATCCTCCAGGCTCCCCTGGCACAACCTGAGTCCCCCACAGCCTCAGCTGGAGATGAGCCCCGGTCTACTCCCGAGTCTGGGGACTCAGACAAGGAGTCAGTTGGCAGCAGTTCTACGAGCAATGAGGGCAGCAAGCGGAAAGAGAAGTCAAAGCGAGGTCGGGAGAAAGACAAGAAGAGAGCAGATTCTGTGGCCAACAAACTGGGCAGCTTCGGCAAAACCTTGGGCAGCAAGCTCAAGAAGAACATGGGAGGCCTGATGCACAGCAAGGGCTCTAAGCCGGGAGGGGTGGGGACGGGGTCAGGGGTTAGCAGCGGCACCGGCACCGAGACACTGGAGAAGAAGAAGAAGAACTCGCTGAAGAGCTGGAAAGGTGGCAAGGAGGAGGCAGTGGGGGATGGGGCCGTGTCTGAGAAGCCCACGTCTGAATCTGTGGGTAACGGAGGGAGCAAGTATAGCCAGGAGGTGATGCAGAGCTTGAGCATTATGAGGATTGCGATGCAAGGGGAGGGGAAGTTTATTTTTGTTGGCACCCTGAAGATGGGTCACCGTCATCAGTACCAGGAGGAGATGATCCAGCGCTACCTTGCTGATGCTGAGGAGAGATTCCTGGCAGAGCAGAAGCAGAAGGAAGTGGAGAGGAAGATCCTGAATGGGGGGTTAGGGAGTGGGCCTCCTCCAGCCAAGAAGCCAGAGCCAGATGGCGGGGAGGAGTTGCTGCCGGCACCCCCAGCAGAATCCAAGCCAGTGGCGTTCTCTGCTGGCTATCCTGGGGGTTTTACGATCCCTCGCCCTGCTGGGGCTGGAGTCCACTGCCAGGAACCCCGGAGGCAGCTGGCAGGAGGTCCTTGTGGGGGGGGCCTACCACCCTATGCCACCTTCCCCAGACAGTGCCCTCCAGGGCGACCCTACCCCCATCAGGACTGCATCCCATCTCTGGAGCCAGGCAGCCACTCCAAGGACGGGCACAGGGGCGCACTGCTACCACCCCCCTTCCGCGTGGCTGATTCCTATAGCAACGGCTACAGAGAGCCCCCTGAGCCAGATGGATGGGCTGGAGGTCCCCGGGGGCTTCCTCCAACCCAGACCAAATGCAAACAACCGAACTGCAGCTTCTATGGACACCCGGAGACAAACAACTTCTGCTCCTGCTGTTACAGGGAAGAACTGCGGAGGAGGGAGCGTGAACCGGGTGGGGAGCTGCTGGTGCACAGGTTCTGAGGGGAGGCCCTGGAGGGCAAGGGGGGCTAAACAAAGAGAGTTAAGCTCAAAGAATTAGCTCATCAAGACCCAGCCCCCATGCGGATGGGGCAAATGCAGTGATGGTGGGAGCCTGGCTGGAAACTTTTGAAGTGTGTGTGCGCTGGAGAGCTGCCAGGCTGGGCAGAGCAGGTTAGGGCTGGACGGTGCCTGGAGGGCCGTGCTTGTCCTTCGTCAGTCCTCCTGGGACTGAGGAGGTACAAGGGGAAAAGGCAATGCTTCTGTCTCATAACTGCTTGGGTACACCCCAAGACCAAGGGAAACGAGGGGAAGATTTAATGTGTGGGGGTGGGGAGGCAGGCAGACGTCCAGGGCAGGAACAGGCAAAGGAGGTTCTCAGTCAATAAAAGAGAAAACAGACCAAAGTTCTTGTAGGTTGGAAAAAAGCACATGACTGTGAAGTTGGGAGTGTGGAGGGAAACTGGGGAATTAGATTTGCTATTGAATTGAATTAAGGTAAAAATTAGGGTTGGATCAATTCTTCCTCCTAAAGGATCTGGAAAGACAAGGCAGTAATGTGTGCTCACGGGTGCTTATTAGGAGGGGGGTTAGTTTACATCCATTTATTGAGATGGGAAAGGGAAGAATTTAAAAGGGGAATCCTTTTCCTCTCAAGTTTTATTTCCTTCTAAACAGCCATCTGTCATCTGTTCTAGTTTGAGAGGAGATTGCTGATTGTCCTGTATCTTTTGCTCATCCTTTTTGAGGGCTGAGCTCAGCTAAGTTAAGATTGTGATTTTTTTTTTTTAATGACTTTAATTTTATTAAAAAAAAAAAAAAAAGTTCCCTAAGGGAAGGGAAGAGTGATGAGAAGAACAGCTGTGTGGGCTGAATCTTCTCCAGGTGAGTGGGTGCACAGGGGATCATTTGTAACTACTTAGCAATAACCACACATTGGGTTGTGAGTGCACTCTGGGGCGGGAGCAGGACAGACCTTTGGCCAGACTGTTTCAAACAAAACCAAAAACCTAAATAGAGTACTACCATCATCTGCTGCTGTGTTTCTGTAGGAAGCAACTTATTTTAACTTTTTTTTTTTTTTAAAGGAGAAGAAACAAAACCCCAGTGAGCAAAAACATTTTAAAAAATGATTTTTTTTTTCTTCCTATTTAAGTGATTCTTTCTCCTTCCTATCTACTTTTGGAGAATGTACTTAACATCCCGGCTTCTTTTGTTAAGCCATAGCTGACCTTAATCTGTGGTTAGTTTATTAAAATAAGACAAAAAATACTTTGTAAGAAGACATATTTTTGATAATAGGATTGATGTTGAAACACAGGGGCAGTTTATAAAAAGGTAGAGAAATATATTTTAGTGAACTGTAATCACAGATCACAGATTACTCCCAATGAGCCGATCTGTCTTTGGGTTTCCCCCTTTCCCTGACTCCGCCCTTTTCCCCAGAGCGTGGGAATGGGCCTATGGACACAGAATGGGGGAGTGCCTTTGCATTTTGCACAAAGCCTAAGTCTGGACAGTCTTCACTCTGGCCAGCACCACTTCTAAGAGCTTTAAACTGGAGGACCTATCCTGGGCCAATTTTCCTTTTTCTTTCTTTCCTTTTTTCCCCCCCTGGGGGGGAAAATCAACTATGCAATTGTATACACTCCTGGGTAAATAGGAAGAAGGGGAATAAGTGTACTTAAGTGTTCAGAGTGTTAATTGGGGCTGTTTTCCTGTATGTGGATTTCTCTTTTGAGGTATGTACTCCTAACCCATCTCATGGAATGTCATCCCCAGATTTGCTCTAAACTGGATGTGGGCTGGTTGTGTGTGTGTGTGTGTGTGTGTGTGTGTGTGTGTGTGTGTGTGTTGGGGACATTTGTAATTGCCATATGTTGCTTCTGCCCAATCAGGAAAATTGTCATCCCATTTCCCCCTTGGTAACAAATCCTGTCAAGACTATCCTCTTCATTGGAACTGCTCAGAGTTTAGAAAGGTTCCTCTCTCCTCAGCAGACTCGAAAGTCACTCATTTTTCAAATCTGATAGTCTGTTGACTTAATCATTTCCTATGGCTATTAATTCTTGGGCTTTTATTTGAAAATAGAATGGTTTTCAGGAAGCACTGATGTTAAAGGAAATCAGTTCCAAAGGAGGGGGATGTACATATTTCTGGACAGGGCTGGGACTAGTACAAGATGAGCACTTCTCTCAGGTACAGAACTTTAAGGGGTACTGAAATATCAGTGGTTAAGATAAATACTGTTTTAATGCAGTATTTAAAATACAATGCAAAAAAAAACCTGCATGATGAATAAAATATCAAAATCTTAAGAATCAAATGGGATTGAGACTAGGGTCGGGGAAATAAGCTGAACTGAGCGAGTATGGGGTTGACTCCTGTCTTTACAATTTTGATAGCTAGTTCATTGTGGATGTTTTACATTGGTTTTGATGTTCAAAAAATAACTGTGTTAAATGGTATATTGGTTATTGAGTTTTGGGGCACCACTTAAATTTTGTGCCCGAAGTGAGTGCCTTGCTCACCTCACTCTGGGGCTAGAACAGCACTGGTGAGACCATCACCTCTGAGCCTCCATCCCCATCCCCTACGTGCACCCAAACAACAGGTGGCCCCAGCTTGCACCTGGCACAGCTCACTGAGCTTTCCCCTCGACGCCTGTCTGCTGCACAGGATTCTGGCCTGGACCAAGAGGAATGGGAACAAACCAGGGGTTTTCCCAGAGAGTAAAACCAGGAAAGTTCTAATTCTCCTTTGGACTGCTGTGTTTGGATTTGATTTGTTACTAGATTCTAGTTAATAGTTTTGTTTTTAAAAACTGAGGACAAATGAACAAAAACAGAAACCATGTGTCATGTTTGTTTTTGTTTTGATTTCTAAACTAACCAATCCCAGTTTATTTGACCTCTTTTCAAATAAAAGAAATTCTGGAGGGTTGTCTAGGGGTGAATATGATAGAATAGGGCTTTATTTAGGCCCTGTAGCTTTTTATTCAGAATGAAATTATTTTTGTTTAATTTGGGAAGGTAACTATATATTGAAGCATAAAAAAAAAAAACTCCATTCTAAGGATGAGGGGCCCTGAGTCAATGGATGTTTTTCTGTAGGGATGAGTAAAGACTGTTTTGCTTTATTCTTTGAGGGGTTGTGTGGGATGGAGGGTGAAGAAATAATGCCTGGGAAATGAAAACAGACTCTGGTTGGTTTGTGGTATTTTGGGAAGATGAGGGGGTGGGAGAGGCAAGCCCATGCAATTACTGTGTTGGGGAGAGGGGAGGAGAGGGGTACATGATGTGCACCCAGAATGAGCAAGAATCCCTTGGTTAAGGAGGGGTATGTGGGTGAAGGGGAAGGCGGATCCTGTAATCCTGGCTGACGGATGGGATCTCTTGGTCTTAAATAAGTGCACTTAGTTCCTTTAATCCAGGGCATTGGGCTACCTACCGAGGTTTTTATTGGAGAGGGGAAATATTTGGGGTTGTTATTTTTTCCCTTTTAAGACAGTGCTGTCCTTCCACCCTACATTCTCCACCCCAGCCCTGATGGAGCAGATATTCTATAGGATAGGTCTCCAGATTCCTACCTTAATCTGTGCTCGTTTTATTGGGAGTTACAAGGTTTAATAAAAAGTTTTCCCCCCATACTGGATTCTATCTACAAAATAAAAAGATTATATCAAAACCTTTTTTTTTTTTTTTTTTTTTTTTTTAAAGATTCAGTCTCTCTGTGGAGTGGGGATGGTGTGGAACTTGGTGCTGTACAAGGCCTAGAGGGAAGCACTCTTTTTGGCTCAGTTTCTTCTCAAGAGAGACTAAAGCTCCCAGACCAATAAAACAAAAGTTAGCAATGCCTTCGTATTTGGGAAGTGATACAGAAGTAGAAGAAATGGAGCTGGTTCCGAATGGTCTCCTTTCTAAACAGCCACACATCCAGGATTCCAGCCACATTTGTCTTTCCCATGAAGACACTTTTGGAGATAATGGTCTCTGAGTTACTCAGACACCAGTGACTCTAGACTCTGGGTCGTTTTCTTTCTCCAGTCAGTGCCCTAGACACAGATGGGATGGCGGCATTGGAAGCCCTTTCCGGCCTGGAATCACCTGCACCCCAGATTTTTCTAATTTCTATTTCCCTCCAGGCCCTTCAACTGCAGATTCAGTGAGTCACACAGGCACTCCTGTCTCTTTCACTTTGTCAATACCCAGCCTGCAAATCTCAGGGTGTTTTGGCCCTGTACTTAAGTAGCTTAACAAAATATGAGTCTTCATGGAGACTTTCTCCATGCCACCGCCCTTCACTGGCTACGTGGGTAAGGGGCGGTAGGAAAGAGGAACGGAAGCTGGCTGACGGTAACCTTAGCACGGTAGCGGTAGGGGTGGGGAGGACGATGGCCTCTTTCTGTGCTTATAACTGGATCTATGACTCATCTAGTGAGTCACTCAGCTCCGCCCCCCCCCCCCCAGCTGCCCCTCCCAGCAGCCTTCACTCTTGGCACAGACCTGCAACCAGACCAGGATCCTGAAAATGGAAAAATCTGATTTAGCCCCATGCTTTTGCATCCTTTCATCCACTTAAAACCTCTGCTGGTGTGGGGGATACGGAGAGGTGGTCCTCCCATTAGCCCTCAGCTGCTTCCCCTTTTCATTCCCCTGCTCATCCAAGTCACCAACTTTTTTCTGGCTTCCAGCTCCCCCCATTCCCCTGATCCCCCCCCCCCCATTCCTCTGCTGCTGCTGCTGCTATACCTCAAAATATGAAGAATAGAATGAGGCTCTTGAATGAAGGGTGGTGGGGAGAAGGAAAATGGGGAATGGGATTTTATAATTGTGGAACACAGCTCTTCCTATGGCAAGAGACCTTGGGAAGTATTTCTCCCCTTAAGAGATTGAGGACCATGGGAAGTAGGTGGGGTTGGGGGTGCTTGGGAGCTTTTAGGACTTCTAGAATAAGGCTTCTGGGCCACCTTCCTAGCAGGTATATGCCTCTTTGTTCCAAATTAACTTCCTGTGTCCCAATATCTTCCCTATTTCCACAGTAGCAGCCAAGACAGGGAACTTTTACAGCTGAGGCCGGAAGGGTGTGTGTGCTGAGGGGAGAGTTGAGTGTCACTTTGGAAAACTGGGTCCCACCTAAGGTCTGCTGCCTCAGTATAGACTCAAACATCAATAAAACAGCAGCTCGCTAACCCTTATTTTGTATTGCATTTCCTGTCTTTTTCTGCATCTAAATGCAGACTTTAGCCTTCTACCCAGGCGCCATTAACTGCAATTCCTTTATTTCCCTCCTAGGGTCCTCCCCACCCACCTCTGCTTCTCCAGTTGCAGGGAGGGGGTTGCAGGGGAGATCATGGCGGGATGGGGCTGTTGAACTGAGAGAGTTTTTAAGCCCTCAGCTTTGCAGGTCCAGAACATGAATCATTAATTTGGAGATCTGATGTCTGGGTTGGAGGGAGGGATCATGTACCTGGAATGGGCTCTGGTTTCCCACGGGGTGTGTGTGTGTGTGTGTTTTGGAGTAAGATCTCTTCCTTGGGCCTCCCTCTACTCCCAGAACTTGCACATACCCTCCTGTACTTGTCTGTGACCAAGAGATATTTCCATTTCTCTCTCCAGTGTTCTCAGGGCACCCTCCACACGAGGTATGTTTCATGCTCCCTGGAGAACCATATACAACATGCTTTAACTCTTCTCCCTCATTTCTTGGGCCTCCCCAGGCAAAAAAATCCCTTGAGTCCCAACTCCCTACTACTTTAACAGGTGTGTCAGGGGAGGCATCGAGGAAGCCTGAACTGCTTTTGCATTCCTCCCACTGCACCACCCACTTCAAGAAGACAAAACAAAACAAAAAAACCCAGCCCAAATTACTCCGGGTTAATACTCGGTATTACTGCTCCCCTCAAATACTTTCCAGTGCTTGTGAACAGAAGGAGCATAGGATCTAGGGTTGGGGAAAGAATCTGGGTTTTTTCCCCCCCAGTTATCCATTTTTCCTCACCTTTTCCAGGCTTCTCCACTTTTCCAAAACTGTGCGTATTCCCCTTTAAGGGGCTGGGCATCTCTCCCGCCCTCTCCAGAGTCGACTGAAGTTTCCGAGGAGCCTCCCTAGCTGGGTTGGACACACCTTTCAAAAGACCCCTAATCGTGCTCTGTGCACCTCAAACGCTCTTTTCCCTGGTGCTGTCCCCTGCCCCTCTCCCTGACTTTCCTCTTCTTAACTACAAGATTCAGCCTCTTCCTAAGGGGTTTGAGCATCTTCAAGGTCTCCCCCCCCCCTTCACTGCTCCGTCCCCGGATGGAGCCAGAGAAATGTGGTGGGGGGGTCGGGGCCAGAGTTTCAACATCGCCCCCCAGAAGGTGGAGCCAGACATGGGGGTAAGGAGGGGGAGACTTGGGCTTGGGAGGGAAGGGCACCATGGGCAGGACGGTGTGAATGAGGAGGATATGGAGATAGAAGAGGAGCTAAGAAAGGAGCTAGAAGAGGAGGAGGGTGTGTCCCATATCAACTTTTCTTGATGAAGCTTGGTCTGTCTTTTTCACAGTCTCAAGTTCTTGGTCTCATTATCCATTAACCAGCCCCTCCCTTTACTGTCTGCCAACTGGGTCCTAAGCTCCTCACAACCGCTGATCTCAGTTTCCCCTGAGAGTCTGAGTGTAGGCCTCCAACCGTGGTTGCTGAGGTAATCCCGGATCCCCGGATTGGAGAGGCCTGGGGATTAATCCTACACCCTTCACAGCTCTCTGGACCAAAGTCCGTCCAGAGGACTGGGATGCTGGAGTCCAGGAGTTGTCAGCTTGGCCGTCAGCTGGCCACGGGATGCCTCCCAGGTAATAACTTCCTTTCCAATACTTCCAATCTCCAAAGACTCTTCCAGATTTCATCCTGCTCAAACTTTGCTTCAAACCTCACCAAAGATACCTCTGTATTCCTCTACTTGCTCAAAGTGCTTCTGGCTGAGGCTTGCTCTCTTCTCTGTCAGAGCTGGCTAGGAGTGTGGACCTTGACGGTCCAGACTCTGTTACTCCCTTTCCTCATTTATTTATTCAAGAGTTATTTGAGTTCCCTACTCGGTGCCAGGCACTGCTCTAAGCTCTAGAGTAAAAGAATACAAATGACCTCCTCCTAAGCTTTTGTTCTAGTGGAGTTAGGGGAGGATCTTAATCTTCCTTCTTTACAGCCTTCTGTCTCAGAGGAGTAGGTGTATACCAGTGTAGGTGACACTGGGAATAGTCATAACCTGGCCTCCCCCTTCCCATGTAGGGGAGCAGATCCTAGCATGGGCCCCAGGAGTAAGGAAGGGGCTGGAACCTGAATTGCCTGGAACCCTGATCTGCACCAACTTGAGGGTCACCTTCCAGCCCTGTGGATGGCAACGGAGTCAGGTGAGATGGTTAGGCCAGTGGAAAGGACAGTCAGTGAGAAATGGATTGGTGAGTCTAGGAGGATTTAGATAAGTGAGACAGGGAGACTTATGCTTAAGGGGTTGTCTCTAGGGAGGTTAGGGATTGCCAAGGTAGGATAATGAGCAAGATTTCAGATGTCTTTAGCATCAGTCATGCGCTTCCTCTAGGAGACTCCCCTGAGCAGTGAATATGATTTTGTCCTGGTCAACATTGGACGATTAGAGGCTGGTGAGTGGGGTGATGTGGGGGGTGAGGTGTTGGTGAAGGGGCTTACTGGGGGCTCACCCTTCCTCATCCTTCCTCTATTCTTAGAGGGCAGCAGGGATGGAGTGAGATGGGCTGGAAGACTTCCTTGTAGAGGGACCCTGATCCATGGCTACACTGCTTTCTAATTCTTGGTTTCAGTGAGTGGATTGTCCAGAGTCCAGCTTCTCCGTCCAGGGTCCCCACTTAAATTTATCCCTGAGGAGATTCTCATTCATGGCCGGGACTTCCGGCTGCTCAGAGTTGCTTTTGAGGCTGGAGGACTAGAGCCTCAGGCCTTTCAGGTAAGACTCCTCCTCCCCTTAGAACCTTGGGATCCTTTCCTTGGCATTCCTATTACTCCCCTATCTCCTAGGACCCCCCTCATCCTTCTATCTGCTTCTCTCCTCAAGGAGAGGCTAAAAGGCTAGGATAGAGGATACTGTAATGAGAGTAAGGGGCCTTAATTCTAACCCGGCACTGCCAATTAGCAGGAGTATGACAGCTTCTTCCTTTGAAAAACAGGATGAGATTGTTTCAGAAATTCCTCCCAGAATTGACATTCCATGATTCTGTGGTTCTGGATGTGTTCTCTCTCCTAACCCTAGTCCCCACCACTTGCGGACGCTCCCTTCCTTGGGACGGTATTCTCGGTTCCCTATTGGTGGCAAAGGCAGTTGAGCAACACATGGGACCAATGTCCTCCTCTTCACTTCTTCAGTCTGAGCCAAAAGGCTGGGATGCCCTTTCCTCCACAGGTGACCATGGCCATTGTCCGAGCTAGAGCTCAGAGCAGTCAAGCCCAACAGTATGCAGGGATATCCCTGAGCAAGGCTGGTGAGTGAGGGTGCTTTAGGGTAGGAAAGGGTAAAGAATCGGGAAGAGCAGAGGCTGGCTGAGGACAGTAGAGCTGAGAAGCTCTCTCTGGTTCCTCTTCCTTCTTTTCTGTGCTTCATTCCTGCCCTAGGCCAGAGTTCAGGGTCCAGAAAACCACCTATCCCCCTCTTGGAGACATCAGAAGACTGGGAGACTGAGCGGAAAAAGCAGGGGGCCAAGGGCTGGAGAGTCAGCACTGTCAATGAGAGGTTCGACGTAGCCACCAGGTGATCCCCCAGTCTACCCCAACTGCCGCTGCCCTCCTGATCTTCCCACAGTTCTCAGATCCTCTAGAGCTAGGACTGCCCACAAACCCTAGCCTCTTACGAGATCCGGAAAGCTATCCTCCTTACTGCCTAGATCTCTAAACCTGGGGTCCCTTGAAATAATTCCCTCCTGAGCAACTTCCTTGTAATGACAGGTCTGCATTATAATGAGCTCATTGAGCCAAGCTGTGACTATAACTCTCAATTTCATAGCCTCCCACGTTATTTCTGGGTCCCGAAGCGAACTCTGGACAGTGAGGTCAGGAGAACATTTGGCCACTTCCATCAGGGCCGTGGACCGGTCAGTGTGGGGCCAGGGTGGTGGTTGGGGATTAGATGGTTGTGGGAGGTCAGAGGGGGGTCCTTGTAGAGGGATGTCAGGATGGGTGCGGGATAGGGTGGGGCTAGGAGTTTCTCCCATGGTGATCCTAACCTCCCACCATCTGCAGCGCCTGTCCTGGCATCACCCTGGGGGCAGTGATCTTCTCCGCTGTGGTGGCTTCTATACAGCCAGCGACCCTAACAAAGAGGATATCAGGTGAGGGGAGGTTTGATGAGCAGAAGAATCGTTGGAGGTTTTGGCCACACTTGTTCCTTTACCTTGTGACTTCTTCCTCTCCAGAGCAGTGGAGTCAATGCTCCAGGCTGGGCATTCAGATGTTGTGCTGGTGGACGCTGTGGATGAACTGCCTAGTCTTACAGATGTTCAACTTGCCCACTTGAAGCTGAGGGCCCTCTGCCTGCCTGGTGAGATGACCTCTGACCCCTACCCCCACCCCTAGGTCTGCTCACCCTAACCTGGTTTACCCTTTTGCCTGTCACAGTATGAGCAACCCTTCAGGCCAAAGATCCACAGTTTTCTATTCAACTCCCATCTCCCACAGACTCACTGATTTCCTGTCTTCTTATCCCTAGTGTATTTTTTTTTTAACAGCTTTATTGAGATACAATTTACATACCATAAAATCTAGCCTTCACCCATCTTAAATGTTCAGTGAATTTTATTACATTTACGTGGTGGTACAACTGTCCCCACAATTTAATTGTAGTAGCCTCATGACCATTTACAGTTACTGTTTATTTCTATCCCCAGTCCTGAGTAACCCTTACCCAACTTATTCTTAAACCTCAGGCTGCAGACCCTGAATCATAAGTTCTGAGTTCTCCGGATCTCTTTGTCCTTCTGACCCCTGTCCTCTCTCTCAGATTCATCTGCAGCTGAGGAGAAATGGCTCTCAGCCTTGGAAGGAACACGATGGCTGGATTATGTCAGGTACACCTGCATTTTCCAGCCACAATTTATTTAATTCAACCTACCCCAATTTTCTGTTAACTTGAATTCCTGAATGGCCTTTCATAAGCTTTTTTGATTTCCCAAGAAAACTCTTATTTGCTGCTCCTTAGAAGAACGGGCAGAATTTTGGAGTCTGCCTCTTTTCCATCCCGTGACCTATCAGTCCGTTCTTCCAGGCTTATCATTCTTCCCTCCCCTTCCTTATCTGCCCCCTCAGGTCTTGTCTTCGAAAGGCCAGTGACATCTCAGTCTTAGTGACAGCCAGGGTTCGCTCTGTAGTACTCCAAGGTGAGTTTCTTGGGTTAACCTATTCCATGCCTTCCTCTTTCCTTTACCCACCCAATGGGAGGAAGATCTTTGAGTCTTCCTTGTCCCCGGCTAGCACTACAGTCCTCCTCTCCTGTCGTTAGGAGCTACCCATGGGCCTTAACTCATCCTTCAGTGCTACCCTGCCTCCCAGTGGCAGTAGTATTACTACTAGCTGTAGTGTTACAATAGCTTGTGGTCCCTCATAGCAGGGTTCTTTGCCTGCTGCTCCTGTCCTTCCATCAGTAGGTGGTGACTGGGTTGGGGTGGGAAGGACAGTGAGGAGGCTGGTTTGAGATTTATGATTCTGCCTCCTACACTGAAGCTGGGTATTGCTATCTAGGTGGAGTCTATGAACTGAATCATTCAAGGTCTTTATTTTCTCTTCACTTCTATTTGCCCTCTCAATCCTCCGTAACCCACACTTTCCTCCTCTGTGTCCCTCTCTTCTTCTTGCCACGTTTCCTTTTCTCATGTTCTTCTGCCCTAGTTTCTTGGCCCCTCCTTCTTTGTCCCTTCTCCCTCTTTGTCACCCAGAGCGCAGTGATCGTGATTTCAATGGCCTCCTCTCTTCACTCGTCCAGCTGCTTTCAGCCCCTGGAGCCCGAACACTGCTTGGCTTCCAATCACTAGTGCAGCGAGAGTGGGTGGCAGCTGGACATCCCTTCCTGACCCGACTTGGAGTAACTGGAGCCAGTGAAGAGGTGAGATCATTTGGGGAGGGTACTGGGGGGAGATTATTACTAAAGGTATAAGGGAATGAGAAAACTATATAGTATAATCCACTGGAAGTGAAATTGGGTTAGAAAGATCCTGAGATTAGGTTGAGCTTGAAGGGAGACCTAGATGAATAAGGCGCCACAACCCCTTAGAACCCTCAATCTAGGTTTCCATTCCCTGACCTTAGTGGCCCTGTTGGCTGTGTCCCTTGTCCCCCATCATTTTGTCATCCTCCCCCTTTAGGTGTCATCCTCCCCCTACAATCCCTTCTAACTTCTCACTTTCCCTCTTCTCAGGCTCCAGTGTTTCTTCTCTTCCTTGATTGTGTCTGGCAGCTCCTCCAGCAGTTTCCAGCTGAGTTTGAATTCTCAGAATTTTTCCTTCTTGCTCTTCACGACAGTGCCAGAGTTCCTGACACTCTCACATTCTTGAGAAATACTCCCTGGGAGCGCGGAAAGCAGAGCGGACAGGTCAGTCAGTGACTTCCATTTTTGAGCTGTCTTTTCTTCTTCTTGAGAAATACCCTCTGTTTAGTCTTGATTTATGGAAAGTGAAATTTGTGGGGCTGGGGGAAGAGGGGAGTTGGTGCTCATTCTCATGACTTGACTTTCACCCCACATCTGATTTCCCAGAGGAAGAGGTGAGCTTTTTACGATTTCTCTCCAGACTTGGGAAAAGGATTACTTTTTGCTTAACCATCCGTTTTCTTGTTTTCTCTGTCCAGTTCAACTCCTATACACAAATCTGTACCCCAGGGTACTCCCAACCCCTTGCTGGGAACTCTCTTAACCCACAACTGTCCGTCTGGGACTGGGATTTACGTTACAGCAGTGAACAGATACTACAATTCCATAATCCTGGCTATGACCCGGAATACTGCCCAGATTCCTGGCTCCCTAGACAGCAGGTGAGGTGTCTACACTTCCTAGGTTCCCTCGACTTTCTCACAGGCTCATCCTACTAGGTAGGGAGAAGTGGAAAGACATGGTGTCTGAGTGCCCCAGGGAAAGCTTCCCTATACTTCTGTGCTGTCAGAGTCCTTGACTGTCCCCAGGAAGGCAGAAATCCTAGAATAGCACAAAGGGGGTCCTTCTTGTCCTCATCTTTTTCTACCTCTGACACACATTTTTTAAAAGAGTCATTTATTTTAAAGAGAGAGCATGTGAATGCCAGTGGGGGTGGGGTTGGGGAGAGGGTAGAGGGAGAGAGAATCTCAAGTAGACTCCCCATTGAGCACCCGCAGAACCCGATGTGGGTCTGGATCTCACAACCCTGAGTTCATGACCTGCGCTGAAATCAAGAGTTGGATGCTTAACTGACTGAGCCACCCAGTAACCCTTTTCTTATACACATTTTATAAGTTTCCCTTAAATTGACTTTAATCAGACCTGAGGCCTAGTTTGAGGCCTAATGAGGAGAGTAGATAAAGAGTTCTCAGGGGGGAGTCTGGTAGGTTGATCACTAATGCAGTGTGAGCAGGCGGCAGCTAGATATTCCTTCCTGACCCAGTTTGGTGAAAGAGGGGTCATCTGGTTTCTAGGTTGCCAGTTGATTTCTCTTTTCCCTTTAGCCAAGCTTCCTGGTTCCTGGACCCCCCAGTTCTGTGTGGCTCTTCTCCAAAGGGGCCCTGACCCCCCTGAATCAGCTCTGTCCTTGGCGGGACAGCCCCTCCCTACTGGGTGTCTCTTCTCGTTGGCTCCCTCGACCAGCTATCTCCTCTGAAAGCCTGGCTGATCAGGAGTGGGGGCTCCCCTCACACTGGGGAGCTTGCCCTTTGCCCCCGGGGTTGCTACTGCCTGGATATCTGGGACCCCAGATCAGGCTGTGGAGACGCTGCTACCTGAGGGGAAGGCCTGAGGTCCAGGTGAGGAGGGAAGACAGGGATAGGGATTAGGAGTGGGAGAAGGGGCTTGACTGCTAAACCAAATGTTCTGGGAGAAACCAGGTGTGTCCAGGAGCTGGAAAACCAAGAGACTGAGGAGGATTGAGGTTGAAGTACCATTCTTGTTGGTATCAGAGTAGATAGGTTTGGGAGTATGTGTGTATGTATGGGAAAGACTGCTTGTGGTTCAGATCAAGTAGAACCTAGAGCTGAGAGGGGGGTAGTTGGAGGGGGAAAGAGAATTAAAGATGCCAGAGGTGATGTGAACTAGACTTATCACGGGGATCACTTTGTAATATATAAAAAGATCAACTTTTTGTATAAAAATTACATAAAAGTACTATTTTATAAAAGTATAATTTTATAAAATCTTATAAAAGTATGAAGAAATCACTAGGATGTGCACCTGAAACAGGATACTGTATGTCAATTGTAATAGTAATAATAGAAAAAGATGGCAGAAGTAATGGACAGCTCTCATAAAACAGGCAACTAAAGCTATAATAATATTCCTCTCTGCCTCTCGTCACCCCAGAAAGGCCTCTCAGCTCCCACAATCTCTGGCCTCCAGGATGAGCTATCCCATCTTCAGGAACTTTTAAGGAAATGGACACCAAGAGTATCTCCTGAGGATCATTCCAAGAAAAGAGATTCACATACCATTCTCTCCCAATCCCATTGAAATTGCTGTCTTTTTTATGGGCCTGGCAGAGGGCGGTCGGGCGTGAGGGAGGGTTCTTTTTAATTTTCCAATTTTTATTATCTGGTCTTGCTGTCTCAGCTTTTGACACTCCAGCCCTCAACAAGCTCACTGATCAACTTTCCATTGCAGATGGGTGGTGCTAACCTCCCAACTCTTGCCCTGTCCTGTTTTGTTGCTCAAGATGTTTCTTAGGATTTAAGGAATTAAGAAACAAAAGCAATCCTGAATAAGATTACCTTTGTTTTTTTCAAGGCAATTCTATCCCTTTGGATATCCAGCTGTTAAATGTGAGATGAGAGATACTGTTTGTCAGTTCTAAAAAGATGGTCTACACAACTCATTCTCACTTCCTCCTGCTGCTTAATCCCAGTTTGTTTCTTCCCTTTCTTTCCTATGGGTATGTCGTGGGTATGGGAGGCACCCTGTCTCTGACAACTGTATATTTTGTAGTGACATTTCTATTTAAGGAGTTCATTAAAGCACAGTTATTTATGCATGTTGCTGGCATTATCTCTTGTGTCTGAATAAAAGATCCTAGGTAAGAAACTGCTGGGTATAAACCAGGAGAGGATGCGACCCACCACATTATTCTTAAGGAAATACGGGGATAGGCCAGGCAAAGTCCACATGCATCTTCTTAGATCAGCAAAGAGCATACCGTCTGAGACGTTGGTTGCTTGGCCCGGGGTGTTCTGGCGGTTGAAACTGAGGCCTCTGGGCTCTAATATCAACCACCCCTCGGCTTTTATCACACTTCCTCTGAGTCTCAGGTTTCCATCACCCCTCATGCAATAGGACTAGGTGAGCTCGGACATGAACCCAGCTCAGACGTTCCACAATCCTCTCCCCTGGGGAAAAACGAAATGCCTCAAGCCCAGGGTCTGTTGAGGCCGCCGCTTCCTAAAGACTGCGGGACAGAGTGGAGGGCTGCCTCCATGCCCTAAGGTAGCCGAATCCTTGGGATGGGGGAAGGGGAGGTTTCCACAGCACACCCTTCTCCGGGGAACAGAAAGAAGGATCTTTTGCCAACACAGTATTTTTTTTTTTTTTAAGATTTTACTTATTTATTTGATAGAGAGAGATCACAAGTAGGCAGAGAAGCAGGCAGAGAGAGAGAGAGGAGGAAGCAGGCTCCCTCTTGAGCAGAGAGCCCGATGTGGGACTCGATCCCGGGACCCTGAGATCATGACCTGAGCTGTCGAATTTACATTTTTGGGAGAACTGTGGTCCTTTAACGTCTAGCATTGCGTTAAGAGGGTCTGGGCATTTCCAGTCCGCCTTCCTCGCTCTGATCGCCCCCAGCGGCGACTCTAAACAAAACCAACGATAGGAACAGCTGGTCGCACAAATAGCGTAGACCCCGCGGTTCCTAAGATGGCCGCAGCCGCTTCCGGCTCCTCCTCCGTTGCGGCCCCGCCCGCCGCTCTCAAGACCGCCTTCGCCCCGGAAGTGGAAGTAGTGACTAAGGTCAGGGGGTGGGATCGCTGCCTGGAGACGGCGGGAGCTCTTTCGCCATGGCGGCCGGGCCGATCTCCGAGCGGAACCAGGGTGATTGGAGGGGACCAGCCGGGAATGGGCCCAGGGAAGCTGGGAGGCCTCGACTAGGGCCAGCAGTGTTTCCGCCGGGGTTGGGAGATCGGATCCCCCCGGAGGGCGGGAGACCGGCCCTCGTGCCTGCTGGGGGCGGGGAGCCGGGTGCCGACTGAGGCCTGTAGGTGTGATGCTCTATCCAATCCTCTCTGCCTTCTCTTTTAAAAAAAAAAACCGAGCAAACGAAAACCAGAAACAAAGCAATTCACAGAGAATTTGCTGCAGAACCTTCAGTTGGACTTAAGGTTCTCTAGTTCTCGAATGAGGGAGGTGTAAGGGCTTAATCTTGCTTTTTTGCTTTTTTGCTTTTTACACCCCATGTGCACTCGCAGTTCCCCCTCCTGTCACCTCTTTTTTCCTGTCATTATCTCATCCCTCCCCTAATCTGCTCCTATCTTCTAGATGCCACTGTCTATGTCGGGGGCCTGGACGAGAAGGTTAGCGAACCGCTGCTGTGGGAGCTATTTCTCCAGGCAGGGCCGGTAGTCAACACCCACATGCCAAAAGATAGAGTCACAGGTCAGCACCAAGGTGAGTACATGACAAGAGGAATGTTTACCTGTTGCCAGACAGACTACCCCTGGAGGGGTCCAGCAGTTTTCATATCTGTTTTGGAATAAATCACCTGCAGATTCTTTCCTTTAAGGGTAGCTCACAGTTTGCTTCCGGGACCATTTCCAGTTGAAGTGAGGTTGTTATTTCATGTTCTTTGTGCTTTGGGAGGTGAATGAGTTATACCCCATTTTAAATCACTTCACTTAAGTTGTTAATCTCCACCCTTCTACTTCCCAGGGTATGGCTTTGTGGAATTCTTGAGTGAGGAAGATGCTGACTATGCCATTAAGATCATGAACATGATCAAACTCTATGGGAAACCAATACGGGTGAACAAGGCATCAGCTCACAACAAGAACCTGGACGTGGGAGCCAACATTTTCATTGGCAATCTGGACCCGGAGATTGATGAGAAGCTGCTTTATGATACTTTCAGCGCTTTTGGGGTCATCTTACAAACCCCGAAGATTATGCGGGACCCTGACACAGGCAACTCCAAAGGTTATGCCTTTATTAATTTTGCCTCATTTGATGCTTCGGATGCAGCTATTGAGGCTATGAATGGGCAGTATCTCTGTAACCGCCCTATCACTGTGTCCTATGCCTTCAAGAAGGACTCCAAGGGTGAGCGCCATGGCTCAGCAGCTGAACGACTTCTGGCAGCCCAGAACCCACTCTCCCAGGCTGACCGTCCTCATCAGCTGTTTGCAGATGCACCCCCTCCGCCCTCAGCCCCCAATCCTGTGGTATCATCATTGGGGTCTGGGCTTCCTCCTCCAGGTAAAGCTTTTACTCAGAATATTTTTGTCTTGGGTTTGGGGTGTGGTGAGGGTGGGGCAAAAGGAAGGAAAAAGAACAGATAAAGGGGGATGTGGGGTCAGTAGGTGATGAGAAAAGGAGTGAGGGGTGACAGTTGTGGTGGGGAAGAAAGTTGTTCAGAGTTGTCTAGTATTGCTTCTGACTTTTGAGGGCAGGGAGGAAGGGAAAAGAGCTTATCCTGCCTAAAGAGGCTGCATTGAACAGGCTCTCTGAAGACATTCTCTCCTTACTTTCATTAACTTTTCTTCCATTTCCTCTGTAGGCATGCCTCCTCCTGGGTCCTTCCCACCCCCAGTGCCGCCTCCTGGAGCCCTTCCACCTGGGATACCCCCAGCCATGCCCCCGCCACCTATGCCTCCTGGGGCTGGAGGGCATGGCCCACCATCAGCAGGAACCCCAGGGGCTGGACATCCTGGACATGGGCACTCACATCCTCACCCATTCCCACCGGGTGGGATGCCCCATCCAGGTGGGTGTTCTTTGCTGGGGAAGGGAGGGAGGAGCCTGGTGGAGGAGCTCTCTTGCTGCGTATGGTGCTGCCCTTGTTGCCCAGCAATAATAGTAATAGATAGTTCCAGAGCTCTACTTTTCTTCAGACGTTACTTTATAAAAACATACAAAATACTGCTCTCTGTTTACTTTAACAGCTACCACTCTGTCTCCATTTCTTATTTAAATTTATCCAGAGTGTATAACTACTTGCTTTTTTCCTCCTTTAACTTTTACTAATTTCTCTCCTGTGACTTCTACCCCAAAGCAGTAACCTGATTGCCAGATCTAGGGGGTGCTTCCATTCTTATCTGGTTTGCCCTTTGGTGTACCTGAAACTGGGCATGTCATCCTTTTTGAAAATCTTGTTCCTTGGTTTTTCTGGAGTCTTCATCTATGTCTGATTCCTTCATCTTAATAGGCTTTTCTCTCTCTCCATGTAGTTAGGTTTTTTGTATTTAGATCTCTTTTCCACATAGTGCCGTTACTTGTACACCGATGCCTCCAAGATACGTATCCCTGGTCCGTGACCTTAAGTCAACTACTGCCTGACAGCTCCACTGTTCTATCCTGCCCTTCAAACCTATTCTACCTCTAGTATTCTTTGTTTTCAGATGCTTAATTCAGAAATCTGGGAACTTTTTTTTTTTTTTTTTAAAGATTTTATTTATTTATTTGCCAGAGAGAGAGAGAGAGAGCAGCAGAGGCAGAGGGAGAAGCAGGCTCCCCGCTGAGCAAGGAGCCCGATGTGGGACTCGATCCCAGGATGCTGGGATCATGACCTAAGCTGAAGGCAGCTGCTTAACCAACTGAGCCACCCAGGTGTCCCAGAAATCTGGGAACTACTTTTAACTACTTCCTATCACCCCACTGTAGATACCAAGTCTTACTAATATTTCTGGCATTGGCTCCCACTGCCAGTGCCCTCGTTCAGGCCCCTTCATACTCATTATTTCACACCGAATTTATTACAGTAATTTTCTAATATTTTGCCTCCCGTTTCTCTTATCTTTGATCCACTTGCACAGAGTTATTTTTCTAAAACACAGACATTTACACACCCTTGCTCAAGATTCTTCTGTTGCTCCCTTTGACCTGCAGAGTAAAACCCACACTTGTCACCATAGCATTTTAGGCTTTTCGTGATCAGTGCCTGCCAGTTACTCCCCTGACTACATGCTGCTCTCCATTCCTGGGTTACTGGTTTTCCCTGAACATAACTAGCTGTTTGATGCCCCTGTGAATTACACATGCTAACGTTTCCTGCCTGGGTTATTCTAGTCCACTCTTGTCCACTTGAAAAATTCTTACTCGTTCTTTAGAATTAGATCTTGGCTTGGACAGGATCACTGCTACCTTCCCAAATCCTGTCAGTGGAATAATCATTCCACTTGTTACAGACTTCTGTAGCACTATTAGAGCGTCTTAAATTGTGGAAGGAACAAGTGGAGTGGGTGACCGTTGATTGGGAGTAGTTGACTTATTTGTACCCTTGGAATGGGGTTGAGGATAAAGGCACTTCATAGCAGCCTTCTCTTCGAGACGTCCTGATGTGACTTACTTCTCAATTTTGTTCTTTTCCTTTCTCCATTTTCTGTGCTCTCTGTATTCCTTTTGTCTCCTTGCTCTTTGTGTCTGTTTTGTTCTCACAGGGATGTCTCAGATGCAGCTGGCCCACCATGGCCCTCATGGCTTAGGACACCCCCATGCTGGGCCTCCAGGCTCTGGGGGTCAGCCACCACCGCGACCACCACCTGGAATGCCTCATCCTGGACCTCCTCCAATGGGCATGCCCCCTCGAGGGCCTCCGTTTGGATCTCCCATGGGTGAGTAGGCTCTAGCCACCTCCGTCATCCTTGAGTGTCAGAGTCCTACAACTCCCTTGTCACAGCCCTGTCCCCTCCCTTTTCTTTTATTTGCATTTCTGCTCATGGTCTCCCTGTTAGTGATCTCTGTGTGTTCACCCCACATCAACACTTCCTATTTCTTGCCTTGACTGACTTTTCTTTTCCTTTGTGCA
Source organism: Mustela nigripes (assembly GCF_022355385.1). Taxonomy (NCBI): domain Eukaryota; kingdom Metazoa; phylum Chordata; class Mammalia; order Carnivora; family Mustelidae; genus Mustela; species Mustela nigripes. Next base: position 105,152,515 of record NC_081570.1, on the reverse strand, counting down.
GGTCACCCAGGTCCTATGCCTCCGCATGGGATGCGTGGACCTCCTCCGCTGATGCCTCCTCATGGATACACTGGGCCTCCACGACCCCCCCCCTATGGCTACCAGCGGGGGCCCCTCCCTCCACCCCGGCCCACCCCCCGTCCTCCAGTTCCCCCTCGTGGCCCACTTCGAGGCCCTCTTCCGCAATAATTTTTCATTGTCTTGCCTCCTGTTCTATCTTCCCAATATCTTCTCAATTCCTTGGACCAATCAGAGTTGCTGTAGCTCCGTAGGGCTAAGGCATTAATCCCTCTCAGGCCTTTTTTTTTGCCTTGGGTGTAATTTTTTTTTTTTTTTTTTAAACAGGAGGTTTTTTTTTTTTTTTTTTTTTTTTTCTATGTTGGTCCTAAGTGTTTTGCAAATGCACAGAGAAAATAAAACTAAATTCCTTGTTTATGCTTCATGCTGTTTTCCTTGGCAGAGTAACTTTCTCTCTTTTCTCTAGGAAGTATGTTGGGAGAAGAATGGTAAGGTAGGAGTGAGGGTGCTTATCACATTTTTAAAAGGCTCTGTTTAGTTTGTAAGCTGAGACCCAGAAGCCATGACACACACAGGTTATTGTGACCGTGACGCGAGGACAGAAGTGAAATTCCTGGGGATAGTGCTGGCAAAAATACGAGGTAATGTGCGCAAAGCCACCCATCCCAGCACTGTATGTAATGACATTACGCTGAAAGCAACTTTTCTATCCATTGGTAGTAAGGACCTTGTTGAATAAACTGGTAAATCTGTGTAGCAGCAGCAGAGAGGAGTGAGGAAAGGCTACGTGGTGATTTGGAAAGCTCTCTAGCATACATCAGGTGAAGAAAGTACCAGAACAAAAAGTATAGTATGCCACCACATCTAAGAGGTGGTATGTGATCATCTATACATTTATTTATATTTTATTTTTTAGAAGACTTTATTTATTTATTTGAGAGAGCGAGTGAGAGAGAGAACACAAGCAGGGGGAGCAGCAGAGGGAGAGGGAGAAGCAGGCTCCCTGCTGAGCAGGGAGCCAGATGTGGGGCTGGACCCCAGGACCCTGGGACTGCGACCCGAGTTTAAGGCAGGTGCTTAACCAACTGAGCCACCCGGGAGCCCCCCTTTGTTTGTATTTTAAAAACAGACAAAAATGAATGGAAATTGATCCCACAGCAGGGGTGGAGGAGAGGGGAATGATATGGAAGGAAGCCAGATTTTTTTGAGCATATTGTGTTAAACTCGGTTTCCTTTGACGCCATATATATAAGTGTCTTACATAATTGCAAAACCGTTGAAATTGGGACTGTAGGGACTCAGTAAACCTTTACTTTCTTACGTTGTCTACCTTTAGACATCAGGAATAAGGTATTCGGGTTTATCCCTGTTTTTTTTCTCCCCAGTCCTTCCAGACCTGACTTTCATCCCATTTAAATCTGTGTTCAAAGACTTTCAGTAATTAGACTAAATCCAAAGGCCTTCTTTCTGTTCTTTGCTGCATTTAATCCCCTGATATTGCACCCTTCCTAAAGCTCTTTTTCTGGTTTATGTGATCATGAACTTTCCTGAAGTCTAGGTAGAAAAAGGTGAGCTTGGCCCTCATTCTCTTGCAGTTTTTGTTCACGTGACTTGATGGCGACACAACCTCCGCTGGTGGCTGCTAAGTAATGCACAGACAAGCAAGGCAGTTCTGTTCTGCTCTTTACCAAGGGAGTAGGCTGACACATAAGAGATTGTTATGAAACAAAATATTATGAGAGCATGAGAAAGGGTATCTAACTGAGCATGAAAGTCCAAGAAAATTCCTGGGAAAAAAGTGATACATTTGCATGTAATCTTCAAGGAAGGGCAGAAGTTTCCCAGGTGAAGAAAGGAAAGCTCATTCCAGATGGATGGAATATTCCTGAGTGGAAGCAGAGATTGCTGAATGGCACAACAGAAAATGCACTGGATTTAGTGTTGGAACTAGCGGGGGTGGGGCAGGGGGGGCTCCCACGGATCCGTGCTTCTCTGTCCTTTCTCACATGGCAGAGAACCATTTGAAACCGCACTGACAGAGAAGGCAGCTTCAGGCCAGAAGCTATTAATGGCTCAGGGATTCTTGCCGTCCAGGCCCTGTTGAGCAGCCCAACATGCTGAGGGAATTCCCATGTGAGCACCCCGTCATGCACACAGGTTGCAGGAAGTTGCTCTCCATGAGTGGAAGCCACAGTGGGGATTTAAGCAAGGGAGGGACAGATTTGCATTTTAGAAACAAGGTAGTTTGAGGGAGATGACTGGTGGCAAGGTGCCAAGCTGGGCATTTGGCAATAATTCGGGTGAGAGACGAAGTCCTAAACGAGGGCTGTGAAAGGAGCCGGGATGCAGAGGAAGGGATACACCCGGGAGGTATTTTATTAAAAGGCAAAGTAGCAGGATGAGGTGTTCGAATGGGTATTGTGAAATGACGGAGAGCAGAATCAGGATGAGGGTATGCAGCAGGAAGAATTTTGGGGAGCGAGATGGAAATGGTAAGTTCAGTTTCAGGTATGTTGACTTTGAGGTGAATGGACATAGGCAAGTGGGGTCATCTAGTGGACATCTGTCAAAAGCTTGAGGAAGTTCCGGCACGATTATTTCACACCATGGATGACTAAGAATGCCAGGCTTCTAAATCCCAGTGGGATAAATTGACCTCTCCATTTTAAACAGAGCTCTGCTACACAATTGCTTTGCAGTGGCCAGAAGCTGAGGACCTGGCTGCGCTGGGAACCCGGCACAGCTAGCAGCTGGCTCCTGGCCCCAGGCTCCCCAGGCTGGCACTCCAGCAGCCCCAGGTTGTGGGAGGCTTTGTCTCAGCCTCTGTGTCCTTTCTGCCTCCACGGCATCAGACTGATCATCCATGAGGACGTCAATGATGGTTACCCTCGTGCTGATGATTACCTGCTTGTTTTTTCATATAAGCTCCTGTGTGGCATTTTCAGCTGTTACCTGATAGATGGCATGTGGATGAATTCACCACCCTCACAGAGTGAATTCGTGCCTTTGCTGAATACCCTGCTTCCCTCTTCGGAATCACTGTTTCCTCAGGCACTCACTCTTAGAATCTCTGCACTTTCATTCAGTCAGTGCTAATTTTGGAGTGCCTCCTCCAGTCATTGAGTTTAACTACCCACTCCCCTACCATTACAGATGCCAGTGCTCAGCGGTTCTCTGTGCAGAACCAGTGTTGTTCCTACATTTCCTTACTTCACTCCACACATCTGTTTGTTACTCACCAAACCAGGGTTTTTCAACAATTTTTTTATTGCCCCCCCAACCACTCCCACCAGGAGACATCATTTTCAAATTGGTCTCCACCCCCCTGCATGAAATTTTTTTAATTCATTTTTTTAAAAGATTTTATTTATTTATTTGACAGAGAGAGATCACAAGTAGGCAGAGAGGCAGGCAGAGAGAGAGAGAGGAGGAAGCAGGCTCTCTGCCAAGCAGAGAGGCTGATTCGGGACTTGATCCCAGGACCCTGAGATCATGACCTGAGCTGAAGGCAGCGACTCAACTCACTGAGCCACCCAGGCACCCCTGCATGAAATTTTAATACACAGATAAGCTGTGTATCTGTTTATGTACTAGGGCCCTTTTCAGGGGAACACAAACCATTGTTACATCTAAGATTCCTGCTGCGCAAACCAGTTTTTGACCCCTTGGGGTCAACTGAGAATGCATGCATGCTCTAGACCATGGGTCCTTAATATTTTGTGGGCCACAGACAGTCCTTTGAGAATATAACAAAAACTATGGACCCTACCCAAGAAAAATACACATTTTCATATATATCCAATACCCTGAAGCAAAAATTCCATAAAATTCATGGATCCCAATCTAAGTATCCCTGTATGACACTGAACACTTAAGGAATCTCATTCTATTAATCTGTCTCCCGAGAATATTGAAAGGTACCTGGCCTATACAATAATAATCGTAAAAATAATAACAGCTAATATTTACTGAACTTTTACTAATACGTCAGGTATTGTCCTAAGTGTTTTATCTGCATTATCTCCATTTATTCTCATAACAATCCCCTGAGTTAGGTTTTGTTATTACCCCCATTTGAAGATCAGGGAACTAACTGATATTAAGTTACTTGAGCACGGTCACATGCTAAGAAGTGAGAAATGCAGTAATTGAACCAAGATCTGCCCCAGCCCTAGAGCCACTTTCGTAGTCATATATTATGTTTACTGACTACTTGCTGAATGAATGAATCTTTTCCTTTGGTACTTATCAGGGGTTTTTTTGTTTTGTTTTGTTTTTTTTAAGACTATTTATTTATTTATTCATGAGAGAGAGAAAGAGAGAGAGTGGCAGAGGGAGAGGGAGAAGCAGGCTCCCCACGAAGCAGGGAGCCTCATGCGGGGCTCCATCCCAAGACCCTGGGATCCTGACCTGAGTCGAAGGTAGACGCTTAACCAACTGAGCCACCCAGGCACCCACTTATACTCTTCTTATAAGACATTCCCTTTTAACCGGTTTATAAATTCCTAAAGGATCGGAGCTCTTTTTGTGCTTTTAGCATCTGTCCTGGAACTTTCTGGTATCTTGGAGGTGCCATCATTGACCCTGTTTTGTCCCTCTACTCTCCCCATCCTGACAATCTCATGTACTTACAGTGTGGTGGGGAGAAGGCTGACGGAATGCAGGGGGGTTGCTAATGTGAAGGAGCCAGTTTGTAGGTAAGTGGGCAAAGAAACCATACCAGGAAGCTTTATATAAGGCAGTGGTTAAAAACCCTGGGAAGCTCTAAGACCCAGAACAACGAAGCCAGACACCTAGATACTGTATGAATCTACTTCTATGAGACTCTAGAAAAGACAGATCTAATGTATGGTCACCAAAAGGGGATCAATGGTTGCCAGGGATGGGGATATGGACTGCAGAGGGTATTTTGGGGGGATAAAGGAAAAGTTCTTTATCTTGATCAAGGGGGCGCTTACATGGGTGCAGACTTTTGTTAAAACCCATTGAACCGTATGCTTTAGATGGGTACCTTCTGAAAGCATTAGGGCGCTGAGTCAATATTGCCTGGGTTCTGATCCTCGTTTTGCCACTTCTGAGTTGTGTGATTAAGGTCAAGTTGCTTAGCCATTCAGGGCCTCAATCTCATCACCTGTAAATGGTGATGATCTCATAGGGTTAATGGGGAGGTGGGGTGAGTTCTTCGATGTTAAGTGGTCAGAAAATTGCCCATGTCAGGCTCTAACAAGGTAAACCATCATTACCACATACCCACTCACCACCTCCTGGGCCATAGTCTTATTTCCCTCACCTAATACAAGCCGTTGTGGAAAAGAGACTAAAAATGGGGCAACTCTCAGTAGGCAATTAACTTCTATTCCTTCAGATTTTTTTTTTCAAAGGTTTTATATCTATATATATATATATATATAATTTTTTTTTTTTAATCAGAGCAAGAGCACAAGCAGGCAGAGTAGCAGGGAGAAGCAGAGAGAGAAGCAGGCTCCCTGGCGAGCAAGGAGCCCAATGTGGGGGGACTGGGATTGTAACCTGAGCTGAAGGCAGACGCTTAACTGACTGAGCCACCCAGGCACCCCATCAAACAAATTCTTTATCTATTAGTTCAACACCTATCACTGGCACTAAAGGTAATAGTTTTTAACTTATTTGGAATGTTCTTTCATTACATGTTTACTTGATGGATACTGGGGTATAGTCAGCCAGTAAATATGCCAGATGAGGTCCTTGCTTCCTTAGAACCAACAATCTACGTAGGAGAAGACAAAACTTTTAAAAAGTAAATAAAGAAAAATAATAATTTTAGAGAGGGATATCTTGTAAGAAAAAACAATAAAGCAGGGTGATAGGATAGTGACTGTGGAGTTAAGAGGGCCAATTGAAGAGGTGACTTTTGAGTGGAGACCTGAATGATGCGACAAAGATCTGGGAGAAGGGAATTTTAGCGGCAGGACCCCCAAGTGCCAGGGTCCTCTGCTGTGTCTGCACTGGGCATGTTGGTGGCACAGCAGGGAGATCAGTGAGGCTGAAGCAGAGATATGAGGAAGAGGGTTGGAGAGGCAGCTGGGGGCCAGATCTTACAAGGCCTTTGAGGCCATGATTAGGAGTTTGGATTTAATTCTTAGTACAGTAGGAAGCTATTGGAGGATTTAAAGAAAGGGGAGTGGTAAAATCTCATTAAAATTTTTTCGGGGCGCCTGGGTGGCTCAGAGGGTTAAAGCCTCTACCTTCGGCTCAGGTCATGATCCCAGTGTCCTGGGATCAAGCCCCGCATTGGGTTCTCTGCTCAGCAAGGAGCCTGCTTCCACCTCTTTCTCTGCCTGCCTCTCTGCCTACTTGTGATCTCTGTCAAATAAATAAATAAAATCTTTTTTAAAAATTAAAAAAAAACCTTTCTCTAAAAATTGCAGGTTAACATATTCAGAAAAACACATTGGTTTTAAGTGAATTTTTACATATGTAAGTACCCCTTTAACCACCTTTTAGATCAAGATGTTAGTACATTTCCAGCCCCCAGAGGGTTCCCTTGTGCCCCTCCACGGTCAGTTTCCCCTTCCTGGTGGTAGCCTCTACTATTAATTTGCTTTTCCTTGAACAGTGTATAAATGGAAACATACAGTATGTACTCCTTTTGGTCTAACTTCTTTTGCTCAATATTTTGTTTGTGAGATCTTTTTATCCTGTTGCTTATAGTATTTTAGTCTCTAAAAAATTTGTCATGTAGTATTCCCTATATGAATATACCAGTTTGTTTATCTACGTTTAACCAATCTTTGGCTGATAGATGTTTGAAGTTTTTGAATATGATGAATGAGGCCACTAGGAAAACTCCCTTGCCTGTCTTTTTTGCGGGACATAGGCACTCATTTCTCTTGGGAGAGTATCTGTTGGATTAGATTTGATTTTAGAGAATCACCCTGACCACTGTGAGTAATGGGTTTTAGCAGAGAAAGGCTAGAAGTGGGGAAATCAGTTAAGAGGCTGCTGTGGCAAAGGACAGAGATGGTGGTGAGTTAGACTAGGGGACAGCAGGGAAGGGACAGATTTTAGAATATATTTTGAAGTGGGGCTAACAAGACTTGATATAGAAAGGAAACAAGGATAACTCCAAGGTTTCTGGCCTGAGCACCTTGGTGAAGAGTCGAGAAAGACCTCAATCTGAAGTTTGTTTACAGATAATACATTTGAGATGCTAATGAGATATCCATGCAGTGATATTGAGTTTACAGGTGGAGATTTTGAATTTGGGCTTGGCAGAAATATCTGCACCGGAGAGATAAATGTGGGAATCATCAGCATATAGATGTGACTAAAGTCATGGGACTATCTGATCTGACAAGTGAGAATGGGGAAGGGGGAATTGAAGGGGGAAAGAGGCTAGGACCTATCCACTAGGAACTCTTGTGTTAATGGACCCAGCAAAGGAGAGACAGTGGAGGAGTAGCTTTTGGGGTGCATGGGTCTGTAGTTCCTGGGAAAAATAATCAAATCTTTCCTGAGAACTGGAAAATATATACAATCTTTCTCTGTATGACTATAATATTTCTATTTTAGCAAGTAATGGATAAGTGGAGAGTATGCAAAGTCACCTTAAAGAGAAGAACCAGCTCTCTGCCAGCAAGATTTGGCTGTAACCTAATTGAAAATATTAACATATTTAAATGAAGAATGTATCAAGCTGAAGAGAGGTCAGCGATGGAAGCCTAGTAAAGGGAGAGTCCCTGAGGCCCAGGCGGGCACCGCCTTACTAAATACCATCCTGGAAAGAGTGCTTTAGCCAACAGAATTAGAGTAGTCTGGGAGTATTGGCAAAGCTGCCCATAGAACAGAGATGGGGGTGGAGAATTGTAGCCAAGAAGAGTTTTCTGAACCCATTGGCACGACTCCTTACTGGGGATGGCCAGATGCCATTAAAGATAAAAATATTCCTGTTCAATTATGTCATTGTGCATTTATATGTTGACATTCTGATTCTGATTTGATTTAAAGAAGAGAATTACTGGATATGAGTCTGAGCAACAGTAAAATTTCTCATGGTAAATTAATACTGCTACATTATGCTTCATATTTCAGTTGATTGTAAACTTCACTGGCACAATCAAGTACTTCCAAGATGTAGTTTTGAAGTCCAGGGGCGCTGGGTGGCTCAGCCAGTTAAGCCTCTACCTCCAGCTCAGGTCATGATCCTGAGGTCCTGGGATCATGGGATCAAGTCCCTGCTCAGTGGGGAACCTGCTTCTCCCTCTGCCTGTCCTTCCCCCGGCTTGTGCGCTCTCGCTCTCTCTCTCTGACAAATAAATAAATAAATAAGATCTTTAAAAAAAAAATAAAAGCAACTTATCTAATCTTCCTTTTCCCCCCAATAAAAACTTGGAGTCCACCTCCTGTAACTGGGACACTGTCTGGGTTTCAACCGAAATCAATGTACCCTGGATTGTAATTCTTTGATCTGAAATAAACACTCTGACTTTTGAACTGGTTTCTTGTTTTTAGATGGACATTCTTGTTAGTGGTACATTCAACACTGTAAATCCTTCCTAGTGCTCTCTCAGGGCGCAGCCGGCTAGGCCTCTCCATCCACCATATTCCCATCTTCTGAAACTGCCATGTTTGTTTGGTAAAGTAGAATCACACACTGCTAGATTGGAAAGGGTGCCAAGCGCACCATTTTCCAGATGAGGAAACTGAGGTTCCCAGAAGCAGAGAACCTGAGCAAGAGCCCACAGCTTACCGAAGTGAGAACTCAGGTGGGAGCCTCTGGTCAGTGCTCTGTCCAGAATATCCTAAGCCCTCACCTCTTAGAATAGACATTCAGTATGCATATCCCCAAACCACAGGGCTCCCCTCGCTTCTGGAGCAGGGTTGGTCACTAAGGGGTATGTCTTGGATCTCCTGCCCCCAGAGCAGAACTGTGCGTGTGTGTGTGTGTACACGTGTGGTAAAAGGAATGGGATGGGGCGTCAAAGGAGTCCCTTCTGAAGTCATTGGAGCAAATAAATAGAAGGGTTAATGTCTAGTTGGTTAGGCCTGTAAATCGCCCTCAACTTCTTCCCCTACTCACCTCTGCCGCCACCAGCTGAAGGGAGGACGGGGACGGGGACGTCTGCACCGGAAATAACTAATGAGGGCTGCTTCTGTTTCTGGGAAAAGATGGCAGGGATCTCTCCACGAGTCTCACCTCTGGCAGTTCAGAATCAAAAACCTTGCTATTCTTGCTTTCTCAAAAACGGCCAGGTAAACTTGGATTCTGAGCACTCCGGACTGGGGAGAGGGTCGTGGGAAAAGGGTATGGCTGGGATTAGTGGAGAAGGGGAAGAAGGGAGGTGTTTTGGAGGCAGAGAGAAGCCCTGAAATTCCTGAGTCGTGTCATACTAGGAATGGGGCGCTGGGAAAGGGGCTGCCTTGTTCCCCACCTCCCTTTCTGTCTGCCCACTTGTCTTCCTAACATCACTATTCCTTCCTTAGTTCCTTTCATCTTTTATTAGGAGCGGGCTGGGGAAGTGCTGTGTGTCCTCTCTAGCTGTGTCTGTGACAACCCCCTTAGCCCCTCCATCGTTGCTCCCCGATGCCCTGAGGCCATCCCCTCCTTTTTTCTTCTGCCGTTCCCCACCCCCCAACAATGGTCTCTCCCGGTGCTCAGTGGCGCCGGGGGTGGGGGGGGGGGGAGGAGGCGGGCGGAGGCGGGGCCGGAGCGTGTATGGGGGGGGGCAGGTCTGCATTGCCGCTTCCCCTGGTACCCGGAGCAGCAGTCGACGCTGCCGCCAGCCCTGCGCCCGGGACCCCCACCCGCACCCGGGACTCCCCTTACCCGGGGCGCCCCGGCCAGGTGAGACCCGTCTCTCAGTGTCTTACCTCCACCCCACCCGGGGCAGAAGCATCCTTGCTTTGCCTTGCAGCCATTTTATCCTCCGATGCTTTGCTGGGGGTGGGGGGTGGGGTGGGGAGGGGGGTTGACCGTCTCCACTTTAGGGGTGAGGGGGCTGGTGGTGGTCTGAATGGATATTTATTTCAGTGGCTGTGAGGATCAGAATACATATATGGAGTAGGGGTGTTTTTCTCGACCTTAGCCAAGTCGCTACTACCTCTCAGATATGGACGGGGTGGGGGGTTTGTTAGGTGGGCTAGCGTTCCTTCAAAGTCCAATGCCCTCCTCACCTTGCACACCCTCCGGCCCCCCCACCCCCCCGCAATGATAAGTGACCTTGGCTGGGGCCAGAGAATGGACACTGCCTCAGTCGGCTTGCCTGGAGTTGGGGAGGTGGGGACAGAGGAGGAAGGGCAGGTGAAGGAGGGAGGGAAGAGAAAGGAAGAATGGAGATGCTGGGTAGAAAGATGGTAAACCACCGGGATTGAAGCGCGCATGGAGGGGGCTTTGGGTCGTTGCTCCCGAGTGCGGGGGCGGGGGGTGTTGAGCGAGATGGGCACTTGCCCAGAGGTAGGACTAAGGGTGGTGGTGGGGGGGGGGGGGGGGGGGGGCAGGCGGGGAAGGGGTTCGGTCAGTTCGGGGGGCTCCTCTTTTGCGCCGGAGCAGGGGGGAGAGGGGGGGGGGGGGTGCTAGGGGGTTGGCTATTGCTGCAATTGCCGGTAGAGGCGGTCTCTATGCCTGTGCTTGTGGAGGTCTCTCCCTGCCGCCCAGCGTCTCCGTATTCCTCCGCTGTGCCTTCATCTTTTTCCCCTTCCGAATTGTGAATGCTCCATCTTCCTAAGCCTGGGATAGGATGTAAGGAGGGGAGGTGCAGCCTGGGGCATCTTGGGTGGGAGCCGAGGCTCAGTCACCCAGCTGTAACAAGAAGGGGAGCTCCAGCCCTGTCCCCCCCCCCCCCACCCGCTCCTGTCTTACCCCCAGCCTCCCCGGTTGGTGGATGTTTTAACTGACTGCTTCTTAATGACCTTGTCACCTGGACTAGGGAGGGTTGGGGAATGCGGGTGACTCCCAAAGTCAGGGATTTTGATGGGGGGTGGGAGCTTCTGGACCCTCTCCTTATCGTCCAGAAGGGAAACCTTTGCTCGGGAGCCCCCCTCCCCTGTTCTGCGTAAAATCTCCTGGGCCCATTTTTTTCCGGTCAGGAGGAGCCAGCCAACCTTAAAGGGACGTGTAACCCTGAATCTTGTCTCCTATAACATCCACCTCTTCAAGTCCTGTCTCTCTCCCACAGGCTTAGCCACCCTGTGCTGCTTTGGGGGCTAAAAATAGCACCACTTCCTCACCAACTGGAAGAATTTTTCTTCTTTCTCTCCCTCTGACCTCCTGGGCTCATTGGCCCTGGGGGAGCTGACTGTTGAGCCATCATATCCGGATGTGGCTCTGGGGCCTTATCTACCTACCCTCCATATACCTTCTCTGGGGTAACTAGTGTTGACAAACACAGGATGTGGCTCCTGATGGGTCCATCTATCTCCTTCAGGGTTTGGGGGTTGCGGGAGATCCTAGATGGAAATCAAAGGAGATGAAAGCAAATGGACATGCAGTGAGGGGACTCCACATTTCCCTCTCTTGCATGGGGGATGGTTGGGGACTTGAATCACAAAGAAAAGAAGGTGACCTAGGGGTCACTGGTTTTGGTCATTGTGGTCCACTGCTCTCATCAGGCCCAAGGGGCTAAGGCCCTGCTTGTCAGTGCTTCTCTCTGAGCCACATAGTGTGACTTACCCCTTCTACCCAAGCTTCTGTATGCATGTGTGACATTTAAGGAAGGCCCTAGATGGGTGGGAGCAGGAGGCAGGATATTTTTAGGGGAATGTTCTCTGATCAGAATCTCATCCTGCTTCCTCTTTTTCTGTGAAGGAAAGGGGTTTCTCCTGTGCTTCCCTCTGGAGGATGTCTTTTTTGGGGGGAGGCCCAAGGCCCCCTTCATTCTCTCCTGGCCTCCTACGCAGTACGGTATTTGTGGACTCCTTTTTCCTTGACTCCTGGAGGAGGAGCAGAAAGGATTAAGGGAGGTTAGGAAGGGAGGCCCTGGAGAAAAGAGTCACAGCTATGGACATTAGACCCCCATGCTGGAAAAGTATAGATCTGGTCAGCCATTTCTATTCCTGCCCACACCAGGGAAGGAGCCATGGATGATGTCCTGAGGGAAAGTGGCAGCAGCCAGACATTGCCTTTTCTCCATGACCTCAGGTTCCAGGTCTCCCCTTTTTTGAGTCTTTCCTAGTTTGTCTGGAGAGAGACAGTGTGGGCCCATCTGCTGGAATTAATTTGAACACAGAGGGGTCTTTGGACTCTGTTTTGGGAGGATACCGGACAACAACCTCCAAGTACAACCTTCAGTTTTTCCCTTGCTGCTTCCTGCTTCCTTCACATTTTTTTTTTTTTAAGTCTAGTAGGAAGGAGGGAAACTAATATTTGTAGAATATCTCCTATGAGGTTGAATTCTCTTGTGGACTCAGAAAAATAAAATTATCCCCAGTTTAAATATAAGGACACTGAGGTTGAGGGAAATTAAATAATTTTCCCAAAAGCAGTCAGTAAAGTAAATGGCAGAGCTGGGATTTCAACTGAGGTCATATAACTGTCGTGTGCTTTGCCCCAAACCAGCTTTCTCCATGAACATTCAGGGTGGCTTTTGTCCTGGGGTCTCGTGATGGAGTGGAGAGGATCCCACCATATTATCATCATTGCAAGGAGTAATGACTAGTATTTATTCATCACTTTGTATGTGCTGGGTACTATCCTAAGGAACTTCCACATATTGTGTCATTTAGTCCTTTCTTTCCCCTTCTTAAGGAAGAGGAAACTGAGGCTTGGGTGTTCAGAGTTATGCCTGAGGTCACTTAACTAGTAAGTGTTGAAGCCAAAAAGTCAAACCTAAGTCTCTCCAACTCTGGAACCCATCTTTTACCCACTGAGAAGACCCTTCCCTGTGAGGCCTACAAACATAGAACTTGAGGGGAGGAGCACAGAAGCCTCACTTCAGGTGACTGAAGTCAACAGTTGGGAGGACTTGGTCCGTATACACATTCTTTCCAAGCTCTGCACCAAGTTAGAAAGCCAGAGCGGATTAGAATAAAGAATTCTGGTTTCCCATATTTCCTGTTTTGTTCTTTGCAGGTTGGTGGTAAAGCAAGAAATCTGATCTTTATGTGGGACAGGGGATCAAGAGGAGGGCTCTAGGTGACCCTGACTCTAGAGAAATCTCATAGGGCTGATCTCCAAGGTCAAAGTAAGGGACCTTATGCTGAACGGTCCACAGTTGGTCCAGGAAATCACCCCTTTTTACTGAGCGTGGGCTTGAAGCAAGGAGACCATCTGTAATACATGGCCCCAGAGGGGCTCTGGTTGATGGGAGCTCTATCTTGGCCTTCTTTACCATCTTAGGCTTCACAACCTCCTCCCCCCCCCCCCCCCCTTCTTTTTTCGTTCTCCCCCAGCCCCCCCGTTTGACGGGGGCGGTCTTTCCGCCTTTTTTCCCCTTTTACGCTTCACCCCCCCCCCCCCCCCCCCCCCTTTTATATTTTCTAGATCTCCCGAAGCTTCTAGAAGAAAAGTAGGCGGACTTTCCTGAGTTATCCTGGCTCTTCGTCTTAGCCCCCACAACCTGGCTCCCCTCTCCCTTCCTATTCCCCTGCTCCCCATCTCCCTTCCCCATGTATCCAACTGAATTGGCCAGCACTCCTCACCCTCATTTCCCCTCCTAGACTTTCCTATTTTCTCATTCCGTGGCTAGAGATATTTGAACACACTTCATCTAAGTACCTGGAGGAAGGAGGCTTTCTAACTTCACAAATCCTTGAACAAAATCTGAATAAGGAGCAGGGAGTGGAGGAGGTATAGTGAAGTATTCCCAAAGACATCATGGAAGAAGGCTTCAGAGACCGGGCAGCTTTCATCCGTGGGGCCAAAGACATTGCCAAGGAAGTCAAGAAGCATGCGGCCAAGAAGGTGGTGAAGGGCCTGGACAGAGTCCAGGATGAATATTCCCGTAGATCCTACTCCCGCTTTGAGGAGGAGGACGATGACGATGACTTCCCTGCCCCTGCTGATGGCTATTACCGTGGGGAAGGGGCCCAGGACGAGGAGGAAGGTGGTGCGTCCAGTGATGCCACTGAGGGCCACGATGAGGATGATGAGATCTATGAGGGGGAGTATCAGGGCATCCCCCGGGCAGAGTCTGGGGGCAAAGGCGAGCGGATGGCAGATGGGGCTCCCCTGGCTGGAGGGAGGGGGGGCTTGGGTGACGGGGAGGGCCCCCCTGGTGGCCGGGGGGAGGCGCAACGGCGGAAAGAACGGGAAGAACTAGCTCAGCAGTATGAAGCCATCCTCCGGGAGTGTGGCCATGGCCGCTTCCAGTGGACACTCTATTTCGTGCTTGGCCTGGCACTGATGGCTGATGGTGTCGAAGTCTTTGTGGTGGGCTTTGTGCTGCCCAGCGCTGAAAAAGACATGTGCCTGTCAGACTCCAACAAAGGCATGCTAGGTAAGACACACTGGGGAGGCACTCTAGCCCTGTCCTGCCCCAAACTCTAGAAACACCTCTGGTCGTGAGAACCCCTGTCCTTACCACTGGGCTCCTAGAAGCCTGGTCCCAAGATGTGCCCAGAGAGCTTGGAGTTCCTCTGCACACTCTCCCCTCACACACCCTACTCTTGAGGCTGGGTCACAGTGAGGTCGTTTGTGCTGGGCTGGGGCTTGGGTGGTGGTCTGCTTAGTTCTCCAGGAGGTGGCCATGTTTCTTTGGACACTTCTCTTTTGTCAACTTGACCCTTTCCCTGATCTGGGAAACAAATCAGTGTCTAAACTTCCTAGTTTAGATGGGAAGTCAGTTTAGGCTGACTAGGATAGGGGAACAATCCTAGGCCTGTCTTCAGCCAGAGAAGATGGGTCATACTTGCTCTTGGCCAGGCTTGGGAGTGCTCAAGGGCCAGTGAGTGGTCTCTAATGGCCCTTCCTGATGTGAACCCTGAGGGAGGAAACTCCCCAGACTCACCCACAAAGGATCTGTCGTTCTTGCCCTGCTCCCAAGTTGCCATGAGACCTTGGGCAGATCCCCACTCCTTGGGGCTTGGCTGAAGCATGGCTAAAATGCAGAGTTTGGAGTAGATGATTTTTAAGATCAGCTCCAACTCCGAATATAGGAAAGAAGTAAGAAACAGGAGAGTTTTAGGTCCAGAAGCCCTGGAGCTAGGAGGAGTGAAAGACAGGTTCTGTGTGGGGGATTTCATGGGGGGGGGGGGACAGAAGGAATGGAGCTGCTTTCCCAGGTACATGAGAGACCCCTCCTGCTGCTTTGAGGGCATCAAGGCTGGGAGGGGAGAGGTGACCCTAGGAGGGTTTGGGAGAGTGGGACAATCCATTGCTCCTTCCAGGCAAGCCAGAGATGGGGATGGTGTGTGTGTGTGAGAGAGAGAGAGAGAGAGGGACAGAGAGACAGAGACAGAGAGCAAGAGCTGAGAGCAAGCAAGAGAGAGCAGGGGTTGGGGGGGTGGGGCGAGAAAGAAAGAATTCTTGGGTCTCTCATGTCTGCCTTCTTGCCTTTGAATCCCTGGCCTGCGGGGATGGCCTTCCATCTTCGCTCATATTTCACCTTCTCTTACTTGCTCTCATCTCTGGGTAGACTTAGCTATTCTAGAAGTCCTCCAGCTCCTCAATCCATTCTGCTGCAGCTCTATCTCACTTAATGCTCACAAAGTGCGAGAAAGGCAGCATGTCCTCTCATACCCCTACTGCCTCTGTTTCCCTCCTTCAGGCCTTATAGTCTACCTGGGCATGATGGTGGGAGCCTTCCTCTGGGGAGGTCTGGCTGATCGGCTGGGCCGGAGGCAGTGTCTGCTCATCTCGCTCTCGGTCAACAGCGTCTTCGCCTTTTTCTCATCTTTCGTCCAGGGTTATGGCACTTTCCTCTTCTGCCGCCTCCTTTCCGGGGTTGGGTGAGTGGCCATTTCCTAAGCCCCTGGAGGAGTCCTGAAGGAGGACCGTCCATGGTCGCTGTTGTATTTCTAGAGCCCAACACAGTGCCGGCATACCAGATGTCCCTCCAATCTGTATGCGTTGAATGAATTCCTTTCTCCTACCAACTTCAGGCCCTCTTCCCCCTGTCCAGGACCCATCTACCGCCTGTCCAGAACACCATCCCTTGTCTGGTGCACTCCTCAGTCTGCCACCCACCCTCTAATTCCATTCTGAGACTGGCTTCATGAAGAGGCCTGGTGGGTCTCAGCCTTAGCCCTGGGTGCCTGCGAACCCTTGAGTTATCCCTTTTCTTACTGACATATTTCCTGCATTTGACAAAAGACCTTGCTAACACCCACGGCGGCCAGAACTTGGAAGCCTTGACCCATCACACTCCCACACTCCCTGAGGTACCAGCATGTGTTCATTGCCCGGGCCACAAGCTCTTGTCCTTGGCCTGCTCCCCACAGGCCTGCCCTCAGACTCTTTTCCCATCTTTCTCCTCTGGGCATTTCCCCTCTTGTCCATAATTATCTTCCCTCGTGCAACTCTGCAGTCATCTTCAAGATTCAACGTTTGCGCCTCCTCTGCCCCTGAGGCCTCCCTGCCTGTCTCTCAGGGTCCCCAGGATGGGTGTTCCTGGCTCCTGGGGAGGGAGTATGCAGGGCACTGTGGGAGAAATCTTTTTACTAAGGTGTGGCAGATGAAAGGCGCTCAGGGATGCAGAGCGCTGGGGCAAGGGATCAGGAACGGGCTGTTTTCTAATGCTCAGTTCTTGCGATGCCCTCCAGGATTGGAGGGTCCATCCCCATTGTCTTCTCCTATTTCTCGGAGTTTCTGGCCCAGGAGAAACGTGGGGAGCATTTGAGCTGGCTCTGCATGTTTTGGATGATTGGTGGAGTGTATGCCGCTGCCATGGCCTGGGCCATCATCCCCCACTACGGTGAGCAGCCCCCAGGGAACGTGCCCCAGGGTCTCCCTCTTCGCCTGGGTGCCTGGTGGTGGGAGCCCCCCCAGCCTCAGGCCTCTCTGCTGATGCTGACTTGTCCCTGCCAGGGTGGAGCTTTCAGATGGGGTCTGCTTACCAGTTCCACAGCTGGAGGGTGTTTGTCCTTGTTTGCGCCTTCCCTTCCGTGTTTGCCATTGGCGCACTGACCACACAGCCGGAGAGCCCCCGCTTCTTCCTGGAGGTGAGTGGGGCGGGGGGTGGCCTGGGGGAGGGGAGGCAGGGGGTTCTGTGTTCAAGCACTCACGGTAGGTTTGGTTTGGGGGACCCTCGCAGGGTCCATACTTCTGGGGACTTTGGCTTGCTCCCTTTGTTTGGCGCTGTATCTCTGTAGGGGGTGGTCTCTGTGCACAGAGAAACGAGGGTACCTCCTCACCCAGGAGTGGCTTAAGATGTTGTGGGCAGTGGGCCTGGTCCCGACTTTAGAGTTCAAGAGACGTTCCCATCCTCTACTTCTTCCCTCTCCAAGTAGCTCTTGGTCCAGCAGGGTTAGGAAGCTGCTCTTCCTCTGACCATCAATTCCCTTGTTTTCAGTTCTCTTTTATTGTCCCCATGGATCCCTAGGACCTGTAGTTGTATCTGTCTCCGGGACTCCCCCTGCTATGGCCCAAGTCCAATTATATTTTGCCGTATCCCTTCTTGGGCCTCATTCAGAGCAGGTGATGTCTGTGCCCAGAGGTTGGAGGTAGTGGGGGGGAGTCTTTTTGTATCTTGGGACTAGAGAAGCCACAGGGAGGGGGCCTGTTGCCCTGGCTCAGGCAGGAGCTAACCCAGATATGGGAACTGTGTCTGTGGCTCTAGAACGGGAAGCATGATGAGGCCTGGATGGTGCTGAAGCAGGTTCATGACACCAACATGCGAGCCAAGGGCCATCCTGAGCGAGTCTTCTCTGTAAGCCACAGCCCTCCCCATGATCCTCCATAGCACTCCGGTCCCAGCCCCACCAGCCCCTCTCTACCTTCCCTGACCTCTCCAACCATACCCCATACCCTCCCTCGATGTCATCTCTTGGGGTATCGTGGTACGTCTGTCCCCCGCCCCCTGCTTGCATTTTGCTCCCGGAGGAGAAACCGAGGCTCCAGAATGGGGTTGGGAAATAGAGACTATATGATGGCTAACCCCCTCTCTTGACCCCAGGTAACCCACATTAAGACGATTCATCAGGAGGATGAGTTGATCGAAATCCAGTCAGACACGGGGACTTGGTACCAGCGCTGGGGGGTCCGGGCCCTGAGCCTGGGGGGGCAGGTAACGAGGGATGGTTCCGTGAAGAGAGAGAAGGGAGCGGGAGAGGTGGCGGTGAAGGCAGGGCTGGAGCCTGTGTGTGGGGATGGTGGGTGACCTGAAGGGAAGGGGTTGAGTTGGAGAAGGGGGGACCTGGGGGTACTAGAAGTTAGTGCAGCCTCTGTCTGACTCTTTTGTTCCACCTAGGTTTGGGGCAATTTCCTCTCCTGTTTTGGTCCCGAATATCGACGCATCACTCTGATGATGATGGGCGTGTGGTTCACCATGTCATTCAGGTGAGGGGGTGTGTGGGGGCGGTGGGGATCAGAGTCCTGAAGACCAGATGGAAGTTAGACAGGCTGGGGGTGGGGTGGGGAGACTGTTCCAGGCCGAGGGAAGAGCAGATGCATGGGAGAGAAGAGTGCGGTGGGTGAGTAGACCAATGTGAAATCCCCCCAGACCCTGGGCAGTTGGTGAAGGGAGGAGGGGGGAGGGATGAGGCTAGAGAGGTGAGCAAGGTCCTGACTCTCCCCCCTCATTTCTGGACCCTTTGGTCCTAATCCTGAGCCTTGTCTGATTCCATCGTCCTTGACTTTCCAGCTACTACGGCCTGACTGTCTGGTTTCCTGATATGATCCGCCATCTCCAGGCAGTGGACTACGCAGCCCGGACCAAGTTGTTCTCTGGGGAGCGTGTGGAGCACGTGACCTTTAATTTCACGCTGGAGAATCAGATCCACCGTGGGGGACAGTACTTCAATGACAAGTACATGGGGAGCTTTCCATGTCACTTCATCCCTGTCCTTTCTACCTCTTGTATGAGCCTGGGAGTTCGGAGACAGGGTGTTTGGGGGGTAAATACCTGGGGTTTCTCCTCACTTCCAAGGAATGAGTCTTGGAGGAGGGTATGAGGATGAGGGGAAAGTATGTCTCATCATCCTGGCCTTCCAGGTTCATCGGGCTGCGTCTGAAGTCAGTGTCCTTTGAGGATTCCTTGTTTGAGGAGTGTTATTTCGAGGATGTCACTTCGAGCAACACATTCTTCCGCAACTGCACGTTCATCAACACTGTGTTCTATAACACTGGTAAGGTGGTGTGGCCGGTGGCTGTCAGACCAAAGGTCTGGGTGGACCCTGAAGGGGGGAGAAGGAGCCTTGCTCATTCCTTAGCTCAGGGTTCACAAGCTGAGATCTGTGAGGCCCTGCAGGAAGGTGGTACGCAGGCCTGTGAGCTACTACCAAGAATTCAAAAAATCGAACGGAAATGGAACATTCTCTGTAATTAAACGTTGTAAACGTTCTCTGTTTTAAGACTACCTGG
Organism: Mustela nigripes; assembly: GCF_022355385.1. Lineage (NCBI taxonomy): Eukaryota > Metazoa > Chordata > Mammalia > Carnivora > Mustelidae > Mustela > Mustela nigripes. The sequence goes on along the minus strand of NC_081570.1, from coordinate 105,133,065 downwards.
CAAAAACATCAAAGTTATTTGCCTTTGAGCTGGAATTCAAGTAACTGTGTGATGTTATGAATGCACTTTTGAAGAGGGCAAAACTCATTCCAACAGGGTCTTCAGGAAAAAAATCATAAAAGGGATATTTGGTGGGTAAAAGTTTGGAAATCATTGCATTAGTCTGTTTTTTTATGTGTGTGTTTTTTTTAAGTGCCTGTTTTTTGGTGTTTTGTTTTTTTTTTTAAAGATTTTATTTATTTATTTGTGGGGGCACCTGGGTGGCTCAGTGGGTTAAAGCCTCTGTCTTTGGCTCAGGTCATGGTCTCAGGGTCCTGGGATCAAGCACCATGTTGGGCTGTCTGCTCAGCAGGGAGCCTGCTTCCCCCCTTCTCTCTCTGCCTGCCTCTCTGCCTACCTATGATATCTCTCTGTGTGTGTCAAATAAATAATAAATAAAATCCTTTCAAAAAAGAGATTTTATTTATTTATTTGAAAGAGAGAGAATGAGAGAAAGAGCATGGGTGGGGAGGGGCACAGGGAGAAGCAGACTCCCTGCTGAGCAGGGATCCAGATGTGGGACTCGGTCCTGGGACTCCAGGATCATGATCTGACCTGAGGGCAATTGCTTAACCAACTGAGCCACCCAGGCGCCCTGTTTTGTATTTATTTTTGTTTTGTTTTTAAACATTTATTTGAGGGGTGGGGCGGGGAGGGGCAGAGGGAAAGAGAAAGAGCTTTAAGCAGAGTTCCTGCTAAGCAGGGAGCATCATGAAGGGCTCGACCCCACTATCCTGAAATCACCACCTGAGTGGGAATCAAGGGTCTGCTGCTTAACTCAGTGACCCCCCACCCCACATTAGTCCAGTTTTTAAAACAGTGATTCTCAAACATGAACTGCTGCTTTGTCAGCTAGACTGAGGATCCCACCTCTAATGGAGTACTGGGTAAGTTTTTCCCACCTTGCAAGGAAAAATAATGGAAAGGACTTCTAATGATTTTTAATATCTGGCTCAGGAATTTTTCCTAGACCCACAGCACCACTACTGCTTAAAGTCAGCTAGGGCAGACAAAAGGAATGACTAAGAAGCAAAGATTATTAGTGAGATAACTTGGAAACAGCCGGTACCACTGTTCCGTTTCATAGACTGTGGTCATTTCCTGCACCATAGGAACAATCCTGGTTGCCAAGGTGCTCTCATTTGATATTTTATAATGAATGCCCTGAGCAAGTTTGAGAGCCCTGCCCCCCACGACCCCCTCCACCCTGCCCCACTAACCCCACAAAGGCAGCGCCCTGAGCCCTGCCTTGAGCCTCCTTATCCCATTTCACTGACACCTGCCTTCCTTGGTCTTGGCCCCCAGACCTGTTTGAGTACAAGTTTGTGAACAGCCGTCTGGTGAACAGTACATTCCTGCACAACAAGGAGGGCTGCCCGCTGGACGTGACAGGGACCGGCGAAGGCGCCTACATGGTGTACTTTGTCAGCTTCTTGGGGACGCTGGCTGTGCTTCCCGGGAACATCGTGTCTGCCCTGCTTATGGACAAGATTGGCAGGCTCCGGATGCTTGGTAAGGGGGCTGGTGGGTGGTGGTGTGTCAGAACTGACTCGGGGGCCGGGGACCCAGGGCGAGGCTGTCAACACACTTCTCCCCTGATTCTGAAGGAAAAGCTTAGTCAGAGAAGGTTCTCTCTTCTGTTTAGGTCTTGGCTGCGAGGTGGGGTGGGGCCTGGCGTGGAAGCTTCTCTGGGGGGGTAAAGGAGTAGGCAGAATAGCGAGCACGCAGGCTTGGAGGCTATGGGTTTTGAATCTCAGCTCTGCCACCTACCTTGGGCAAGTTACTTCACCTCTCTGAGCCCAGGTGTCTCGTCTGCAAAATGGGGGTGATGACAGTATTTGCCTGATGCACTAGATCAATGCATGTAAAGATCAGGCTCCCTGGCCTATAGCTGTCATTGAAGAGATGGTTGTTACCAACGTTACTAGTAGAAAGAGAATTATAAGTGAGGTTGGGGATGAGGGAGGAGCCTTCGTTTTGAGTCCTTGGGGAAGAAGAGTCTCATCCTGGGCTACCCTCAAGTCTGGTTGATGGCATGGGGTGGGTCGTGGATGGGCATCACTGTGGCTGGGTTCATGTTCCCTCCTTTCCTGGCTCCAGCTGGCTCCAGCGTGATGTCCTGTGTCTCCTGCTTCTTCCTGTCTTTTGGGAACAGCGAGTCAGCCATGATCGCCCTGCTCTGCCTTTTTGGGGGGGTCAGCATTGCATCCTGGAACGCGCTGGACGTGTTGACCGTTGAACTCTACCCCTCGGACAAGAGGTAGTCAGAGTGTCGTGGGGGCAGGGCCGCCGGTTTTGGGGGAGGTGGGATAAGGAAGTGGGCTAAATGGGAGATCATCTTTAGGGTTAGAAGGATGCACATTCCCATGGAGTTTCTCCTCTAAGGGCTGTTAACTTTAGTATTTGCTCCTTGAAGTCTTAGCTATTAACCAAATTTTTTGGTCTTCTTTTCACCTTGCCTCCCAATCTCTATTCCCTGATGTCCATGCCTCACCTCTCCTTCCATCCTTCCTCTCCTTCTTGGACACCACCTGCCATCTCTCCATTGCCCTCCCACCTACTTGCCCATCCCCTACAAATCCTCCCGTGCCTCTTCGTTATCTCCTCTTCGGACTGCCCTGGGGACTTGGAGCAGGACCACAGCTTTCGGCTTCCTGAACGCCCTCTGTAAACTGGCGGCCGTGCTGGGGATCAGCATCTTCACATCCTTTGTGGGAATCACCAAGGCTGCCCCCATCCTCTTTGCCTCGGCTGCGCTTGCCCTCGGGAGCTCTCTGGCCCTGAAGTTGCCTGAGACCCGGGGGCAGGTGCTGCAGTGAGAGGGCCGCCGGGCTTTCGAGGGTGGCAGGCACACTGTGAGGCCAACGGCTCCTTCTCCCTCCCTGCCCTGCCATCCCGGCCCAAGCAGCCTCACTCCCCACTCCCCTGTGTTCCATGTCTTAGCCGTGTGTTTGTGTGTACGCGTGCGCGTGTGCATGTGTGTGACCCCGTGGGCAGGAACTACAGGGAAGGCTCTTTCATCCCCATTTGGGGATGCAGCTCTCCTCCCCACCTCCTACCCCCTCCCCCCGTTGACTTTGCACAGGAGAAGGCTCGGGCTCCCCCTTCTCCCCCAGTGTTAGTGAGGGGTCCTAGCTCTTCCCGGCTCTAGGGGGTCCAGAACAGGCCTCCTGCCCTCCCCCTCATCCCCTCTACCTAGGCCCTGGTGAAACCATGGGCATGTGGTTGTGGGCTGGCGGGGGGCTGGGGCTCTGTGTAGTCCATGGACCAAAAGAACTTCTCAGAGTTGGAAGGGCCTCAGGTGCCCTCTCACAGCTGTCAGATGCTGGGGGAGTAGCAATAAACCTCAGCCCCCTGGCCTCCACTCCCAACCCCCCAATTTGGGCTACAAGTAAGGAGCCTGAGTTTTATGAAATTAGCTGATTCTTATTTATTTATATATTAAGTTCTGAGGCAGCTCAGCAGGCCTGTGTGTATGTGATTGTGTGTGTAGCACTTCACGTATGTGTATGTATGTGCCATGGGGCAGGGTGTCACTGTCCTAAGATATAAGCCAAGAGTGATCTCTGTGGATACACACACTACCTGCCTCCCATAGTCCCTCCCCTAATCTTGTTTCTGAGCCAGGCCTAGGAGGGAGGAGTCCCAGGTCAGGCAAGGATGAGTCCTGCAGTCTAGCCGGACCAAGGGCACCTGACGAGGTCCATCTCCTCACCTCCTCTCAAGAAGCACAGGCCTCTGGAGTGAGAGGCTCTACCCACAATAGCACAGACAGGGACTGCACAGCTGCCCTCCCACCCCCAACCTGTCCCCTCACAAGCAGGGTAGCAGGGGAGGGAAAGAAACCAGGCATGGGGTCAAACCAGCAGATCAAAAAGCACAAGGAGCTGGGGCAGGGGCAGAAAGCAGGGGCCCTCCTAGCAACTCCTCTGAAGTGGGAAGAGGTTGGGCAATAAGCCAGGGACCTCCTAATGTGGGACCAGAAGCCTCGGTTTCCCCATTTCACCCTTTCTACATGATAGCCCCAGTAAGTTAAGCTGCCCTGTCTCACCCCACTGTGTGGCTGCTTTCTTTGGTGCCCTCCTGCTCCCCCTCCCCCCACTGTAGCTGTGACGTGTTGTAGTTTTTAGCTGTTTGTAAAATGTTAAAAAAAAAAAAAAGTTAAAAGGAAAAAAGTGAAAACAACAACAAGAAAATCCAAATTCACCCTCCTCGTGCTGCGTCTGGTGCCCCCACGCTGTGGTCACTCCCCCCATTTTGTAACACTGAACCAGGTGGGGACTGTTTAACTCTTTGGTGTCTGTGCTCAAAGGACCACCTTCTCCAGTGCCCAGTGTACAAGTGTGTACCCCCTTTCCTTACCCTTCATTTGCTGGACGCAGCCTTCTTCCTTGTGCCCTCTGAAGGGCACATCCATCTCTCCTGCTCTCCTGGAGAACCCCCCTAAACTCAACTCTGTTGATGTGAAAAATGAAATGAAAAATTACGATGAAAAATAAAAAGGAAATAAATCCTTAAAATCCCAAATGGCTATGTCTGTGCTGTGTTCTAATCAAGCCATTTTCTGATTTTTTTCTTTCCATGCCTACAGCTGACCTTGAAGTCAGGGTCCCACCTTCCCTCTTGGTTGATCTCTGTGCCTCTCATCTCCTATGCCAATTCACTTACACATCACTGCCAGGTCACTCTGCCCCAGAATGCTCTGTGGTATGCCCTTCCTCAAAACTCTGACTTCCTATTGTCCAACCAGATGCAGTCTAAACTATAGCTCAAAATGATCAAGATTTATGTTCATCTTTTTCTTTAGTATCTAGAGTCTATTACCACATTGAGGTCATTAAAGTTGTTTATCTGGACATCACTTTAGCTCCCCTCAGAAATACAACTTTAAAAGACTCCTAAAGAAAAGGGCTATATATGAAGTTTTCTCCTTCTATATCCATTTTTTGTAATATCATCTTTGCACTGCCTTAGTGTGTTTTAGTTTTTGTTTTGGTAAGGATTTTTCTGAGAAAAAAAGGCAAATCCTTTTGGAAATGGACAGGCTGATAGAAAGGCAAACATTTCCCTGGTATGAAATTCAAATGTATTTGTAACTCCTGTCTTGTCCAAGCAAGTCACTGTCTCGTTCAGTTTCTCTGCCTTTGCTTGAGCTCTTCCCCCTACTTGTAACATCTTTCCTCTCCTTTTCGGTTTAAGTAGACTTTCCTTTAAAGATCCAATTAGGTCACTCCCCCCAGGGAAGCCCTTCCTCGATCACCCGAGGCTACTCTTTCCTTGGGTAAGCTCTGATCTGAAATGAGTTGCTATCTCCAGAGAATATATATATGCTGGCTGAATGGGGCCCAAGAATCCTATCCCTTACAAACACCAGACTGTATTGACCGGAAGAAAGCCCGTAGTTTATTCACAAACCATTAGCATCCTGGTCTTCCCTCTCCTGGGGCTCAAGGGGTTCCCCGAGTTTTCTTGTTCCCACCCAAGCAAGGGGGGCTCATGTCCAGTTGAGGGTTTTCCTTCCACTGGGCCGGGGTCCGTGCCTGTATGGCCAGTGCGTGGACTGGCCCAGCCAGCTCCTCAGACAGGGCAGCATGGACCAGCCGGTGCCGTTGTAAGGGGCTCAGTCCCTCAAAGCGAGAGCTCACCACCGCCACGCGGAAATGCGTCTCGCTGCCTGGTGGGACCGCATGGCCGCCGCTCTCGTTACGCAGCTCCAGCACCTCGGGGTTCAGGGCCTGCTCCAACTTCGTGCGAATGGCTGCCTCGACGGGACCGATAGTCCCCAGTCCTGCGCTGCTCCGGGACAAACAGACGCGACCAGCCATGGAGAACAGGCGCCGGAGCAGCTGCCCACTCAGCATCGGCTACCGCAGAGACAAGGCCCAGAGCAGTGAGGGTCAGGGCTTCCCACCCCAAACCGCCCACATCCGCACTCCGCTCCTGCAGGGTGCCCCCCTCAACTCCAGACACCAACCCTCCCCTCTGTGTGACGTGGGGGAATTTGGCCAGCAGCAGAGGGCCTACGAAGGATCGGAAAGGGCCAGCGAACAGGCACATTTAGCAGGAAGTGCAAGGCACATTTAGCAGGCCCATTTAGCAGGGAGTGCAGGGGTTGCAAAGACCGGGTACGCGCAACTCGGGGTTTGCGGTTGAGCCAGTGTCCCCTTTAAACCCCAGGCTGGGCCCTTTCTACCTTCCGCTCAGCCTTGGCTACCGCAGTTGTGGCTCAGGGACCCGACTCCCGAAGTTCTCGGACAAATGCTGTCGTCGCGTCCTGAGGCACGCTGGGAAATGGAGTCCTGGCTACGCGGCAAAGGCATGGGCGCAGGCCCCACGTGATGCCCCGAGGGCTAACGGGAATTGTAGTCTATGAGCTTTGGCGACTCGTGGTCTTAGGTTGTGAAGCAGAGTTGGAAAAAATCCGGGAATTCCTGCTCAGTTGGGACTGCTGTTATTTGATACATTTTATTGCCATCGAGCTGAACTCCTTTACTTTACATACAAGAAAATGGAATCTGTTACATTTACTGGACACATAATTACTGTGCGCAGACCAGTCCTGAAGACTGGGAAATAAAGCTGGTCTGGTCCTCGAGAATTTTTGATAGCACTGAGGATGAACAAGCAAGCGGGCAGTTACAATATTGTGTGCTAAGTGCTATGATGGGACGGAGAACAGGGTGCTAAGGAATCATGTCAGCCAGACCTGGGGCGCAGAAGAAACTTCAGAGAGGAGATTTTAGGAGAACGGTTTAGAAGAGACAGCTCCAAAGCGCTGTCTCAGTTCCCTCATAGTCAAGCTGTGGTAGTCGCAAACGCAAAGGCCTGGAGAGAGAACTCTGGAGGAGTGGTTACTTAGGGTCTAGTTAAGTGTAGTCGGAGCCTGGAGGGGGGCGGAGGGAGGGGCAGGGATAATGATGGGGAGTGAGTGAGTAGGTAGAGGCAGGGGCTGGACTACACTGGACCTTGTAGGCCTTGTTAGGTGGCTTTGTCTTTATCCTGGTAGCAGTGGGAGGCTAGTGAAGGTTTTAAGTAGGGCTTTAACGGGATGAGCTTTTTTCCGAGATGATATGTAAGTTTTCAATTTGTACTTTATTTTTTATCTTTAATATGTTATCGATTATTTTCCCATATATTCCCAAGTATTTTCCCCAGCTTCTAATTTTGAAAAATGTCAAACCTGCAGAAAAATAGAATCCAAAGCAATAGCTACTTTTCAATATTTTTTACATTTATGTATAGTATATGCTTATAAATATATATTCAAGTACTATAAATATATATTCAAGTACCTGTATACTTTAAAAATATACTTATCAAATTTGAAAATAAGTTGCAGATAGTAGAGGCATTTCACCATCAAGTACACCAACATGTATCACCTGTATATTCTCCTGTATAACCATAATATCTTTATCTCGCTCAAGAAATTGAACATAATGACATATTTTTTCCTAGCCTTTAAAAAAATTTTTAAAACTTTCAGAAAAGTTGCAAGATTAGTAAAGTGAGCTCCCTATTTACGCTTCATCCAGATTCACTGACAACATTTTACCAGACTGGCTTTGTCTCTCTTTGACTTTGTGTCTATAATAACAATAATAAAATCATTGTTATTTTTGCTCAGTCATTTGGGAGTTAGTTGCAAAAATCTTTATATTGCACTACTATCAACTCGAGCATCTATCTTCTGAAAACAAGGCCTTTTCCTACATAACCACAATAACATTACCACACGCAAGACATTTAACATTCATACAATATTATTATCTCATACACAGCTGACATGCAAATTTCCCCAGTGGTCTCATTAGTGTCCTTTATAACTTTTTATTTTTGGGAAACCAATCAAGGGTCATGCATTGCATTAAGCTGTCTTTAAATTTGTATTTTGCAAAGGTGATGTGAATGGGCGGAGAGGTAAGGGTGAAGGCAGGGAGGTTGGCTGCAGAGTTATTTGTAGCGGGCTCAGTGAGAGATGATGATGACTTGGATGGTGGTGGTGGTGGAGGTGAAGGTGAAAGTGGAGAGAAGTTGTGACTACAAGATACATATATTAGCAGGGTAAAATCCCAGGATGTGGTGATAGGTTAGTTATGGGAGGGGACGGGTCAAGGATGACTATCAGGCTTGTACATCCGGATGGACGGCGTTTGTTCTGTAGGATACAGAATGCTGGAAGGAGACCCGGTTTGAAGGGTGGAGAAGGGGAAGATTCGGCGCCCAGTTCAGTTTTGGGCTTGAGTCTGAAGTGTCTTTATGGCATTCTAGAAGAGATAGCAAGCTGGATATATGGTTCTATGTGTGTGTATTTTATTATTAACTTTTCCTTCTGAAGTACTTTCAGAGTTATAGAAATCCCCAAAATGATACAAATAATTCCTATATATACCTGTGAGATACTAAAATATATATAATTATATAAATATATATATATATATATTTATATATATATAAAATAAAAAATATATATATTGGTACCTGGCCCAGGTTCCTGGCATAAAACTCCTAAAAACCTTGTAAGATCCTAACTGGAAGCAACTCTTGTTCTAGTATTGGTCTTTGACCCCAGTTGCTGACACAGTGCTCCTGTAACCCTTGCAACTTCATGGGTGATAGGAGTATCTTTTGTTCTAATAAGGCAACTCTGAGGGGGGATCCTGCCTGAGGGGTGGTCTCCAGAAAGACCAGGTCATGATTAGAAGCTTGGAATTTCCAGTCCCACTCCCGTTCTCTTGAGAAGGGAGAGGGGCTGAAGATGAAGTGCCGATGTGATAAATTTTCCATAAGATCCCAGAAGTATGGAGCTTGGGCAGTTTCTGGGCTGGCGAGCATATGTAGGTACTGGGAGAGCGGCCTGTAGGAGAGCCCCGTCCCACATACCTCGCCCTTTCTCTTCCATCTGGGTGTTCTTCCGTATCCTTTATCATATCCTTTTGTAATAAACTGGTAAATGTAAGTAAAATGTTTTCGTGAGGTGTGTAAGCTGCTCTAGCAAATTATTAGAACCCAAAGGAGGGGAACATTGGAACCCTAATTTATAGTCAGTTGGTCAGGAGGACGGGTGACAGACAGCCTGGGCTTACAGCTGGTGTCTGAAGTGTATGTGTGTGTGGGTGGGGGATAGTCCTGTGGGACTGAGCCCTGTAACCTGCGGGATGTGATATTGTCCCTGGGTGGATCGGTGTCAGAAATGAATTAAATTGTAGGCCACCCAGCTGGAGTTGTGGAAGATTGTTTAGTGTTGGGGGAAAACCACACATTTAGAAGTGAGGTGTTTTATGTGACCAGTAGAGGAGACTCACAGGGAAGAAACACACAGGAGACAGACTGAACTGAGGTATTCTGCAACACGGGTGAAAAATGGAGTGTCTCCAATACATAATCCCTCCTCTGATACTCAGATTATCCAAATATTAACATTTCATTATGTTTGCTTTATTTCTATGTATTTATTTACACATAAATAATTTTTTTCTGAACCATCTGAGAATAAGTTTCAGAGATAAAGCCCCACTTACCTCTAAGCAGCTGTGATGGTTAATTTTATGTGTCAACTTGATTGGGCTATAGTGTGCCCAGATATTTGGTCAAACATTATTCTGGGTTTGGGGGGGTGAGATTAACATTTAAATGGGCAAAACAGATTGCCTTCCTGATATGGATGGGCCTCATCAATCAGTCAAAGGCCTGAATATAGAACAAAAAGGCTGGTCCTCTTTGAGAAAGAGAGGAGTTCTTTCCTGCCTGAATGCCTTTGACTTGGGACTATGGCTTTTTTCCTGCTTTGGGACTCAGACTGAAACATTGACTCTTCCTGGGTCTCCAGCCTACTGGCCCTCGGATGGGAACAGCAGCATTGATTCTCCTTGTTTGCAGGCCTTCATCAGCTCTCCCAGGTTTCCAGCTTGCTGACCCATCTGCCAAATCTTGAGACTTGTCAGCCTCCATAATCATGTGAGCCAATTCCTTATAATAAATCCTTCTCTCTCCATATATATACCTATATACAAATATATTTATATATCCTATGAGTCTGTTTCTCTGGAGAGCTCCCCCTCCCTGCTTTTTTTAAGTGAGGGGAAGGCAGAAGGAGAGGGAGAGAGAATCTTAAGCAGACTCCACGTCCAGTGCAGGGGGTATCGTGGGGCTTGATTTCACAACCCTGAGATCACGACCTGAGCCGAAATCAAGAGTTGGACACTTAACCCACTGAGTCACCCAGGCGCCTGTCTCTGGAGAACTCTTGTATTTACTGATGTGTATTTAGTTAAAAAAAAAAAAAAAAAAAAAAAAGACATTTTCTCACATAGCTACAATATAATTGTCAAACCCTGGAAATTGACATTGATACCGTACTTTTATCTAATATACAGATCTTACTCAAAATTTGTTAATTTCCCCACTAATATCTCTTTTGTATAAAATGAAAAAAACATGTTCTGGTTCCGGATCCAATCTCGGGGTCACATGTTGTATTCAGTTGCTATGTCTCTTTGGTTTTTGTTAATCAGGAATAGTTCCTTAGTCTTTGTCTTTTATGACTTTGACATTATTGGAGAGTACAGACCATTTACTTTGTAACATCCCTCAATTTGGGTTTGTCTATTATTTCTCTAGGATTCAGACTCAGGATACACATTTTTGGCAGGAATACTGGAGAAGTGATATTGAGCCCTTTTCAGTGAACCATACCAATGGGCATGTAATTTGACATGTCATGGCTGGTGATAATTCCGATCATTTATTAAACTGGTATATTTCAGTTTTCATCATTATAAATTTATTCTTTTTCCACTTGTAACTGTGGGTGATACTTTGAATCTATGTGTTATCTTGTTATTAAGTTTTTGTCTACTGATTTTAGCATCTGAGAAGGTATCTGAAGCAGGGGTTACTGAAGACGGAATGAGGTTATCTTGGGATAGGTGGGTGGGGAAGTGGGTAGGGGTGGTAGAATCATGTCAGGAGAGAGTATATGATGAGAGAGAATCCGATTTTCTCCTAAATAGCTCTGGCTAGCGTGTGAAGAATGTATTAGAGGGATAGGAAGAATAGAAAAGCCGTTGGCAGTAATCTGGTGAAAGAATCTGAGTGAAGGAAGGAGATGGGCTAGAGAGAAGTAGATCAATTAGAATACTGCTAAAGAGATGGAATCTATAGGAGTTGTTTTTGGTCAGCCCTTTGCTGCTTGCTAATCCAGTGACTGATGGGGAATGATGGGAGGCTGTGTTTGAAGAAGGCCTTGCGAAGGAGGTGATTTAAACAGAGATTTGAATGACTAGGGGGAACTAACCATGTGAAGAGATCTGGGCAGAGAAAATGTATCCATTATGTTCTTTTTAAAAATTATTTTTATTATTATTTTTTCTTCGAGCATGAGAGTGGGGCAGAAGGGCACAGGGAGAGAATCTTAAGCAGGCTCCACGCCCAGCACAGGCCTCACTTGGGGCTTGATCTCTGGACCCTGAGATATAACACTTAACCAACTGAGCCACCCCTGCCCTTATAGTCATTATGTTCTAAATATGTTATGTCAAGGTCAGTAGTGGCATACCTGGGTGTTCAATTGAATGTATTGGATGGATATGTGAACTAATGTATGAAGAGAGAGCTGATGACATCATTATTTCTGTTGCAAAAGTGAACGAAAGCTTTGTAAAAGCTTTGTAAATTGCAAACTCCATAGGGCAAGCTTAGTGTCTTTGTTTCTAATAAAAACATAATCATAATATCTATTATGTAGTGAAGGTTTGTCATGGCCAGACTGAGACTTTTAGAGGCTTTAAACACCAAGAGAGGGGCGCCTGGGTGGCCACCTCATGTGTAATTAAAGAAAACAAAACAAAAAAAACAGTAAACACTAATCTGTGACATGAGGATTGGGATGTCCCGCAAAATACTCACTTTCCCTCCATGATGATTACTTCAATATTTGTTCTTGGAAAGCTTAATTTGTGCTTATTGGTGTATAATTTACACATAAGGAACTTATAAATATACAGTTTTATTCTCCTTATGAATACACCCATATCAAGATACAGAAAATTTCCAGCACCCTAGAAGGCTCCAGGGAAGTCAATACCACCCCACCACAGGTAACCATTATTCTAACATCTATCACCATAGATTAGTTTTGCCCATTTTTAACTACATATAAAAAGAGCCACGTAGCATGAATTCATTTGTGTTTGCATTCTTTCATCCAATATTGTCTCTGATGGTGTGGCAGTAATTTGCTCATTCTCACTGTTGCGTAGTATGGCAGGATACAAATATACCACATTCTGGTATGTGCTCTTCGTTGCATGCATTCATTTCTGTTTGTTTATGTATATCCAGGAATGGAATTGCTAGGTTATCTGATAAACCTAATGTTTATTTTTGAAATGATAAATCAGTCCAAAGAATTTTAGGCATGTCCCTGTTAATGTTGGTGCTAGGTACTGTTCTAACCCCATGAAGTAGCTACTATTATTACTTTTGCTCTACCAGTGAGGAAGTAGAGACCCTTAGAGGAGAGGTAATTTGCCCACAGTCACAGATCCGGAAAGCAATGCAGAGTCAAGCTGTAGAATATGGGCTCTCAGATGTTAACCTTTTCAGCCTCCTAATACAGTTTTGGGCCCTCTCGGGTTCCAGGCTCCATACTAGGTTCTTTACGTTTGTTGTCATTTATTCTAACAACTCTATTATGGTTGGATGTATTTTTGTGTAATTGATGAGCTTTTGGTCTATCTTCCATCACTCTGGCTATCGCCACGTACTGTTTATAGTTGGCATTTGGAGAGTGGTTGTTGAGTAAAGAGAAAGATTTTTGAAAAGAAGATGCTAATTCCCTAAGAGCGTTATGCCATTTATTCATGCCGGAAACATTTAATAATAGAGCCATGTATAGAAGGAACTAAGGATGCAGATTCAAAGAAGACATGGTCTCTCCCTTGAGGGTCACAGAAAGGAAGTGAGAGCAAAGTCAAAGCACCTTACAGAGTGGTAAGTGCCAGCAGCAGGATATGAACAGAGAGGGGGTACACACTGAGGCGGTGTGTGTGGGAAGGGAAGACCTCATGAAGGAGCAGGTGGTATCTGAACCCGGAAGGATGGGGAGTGTTCTGCCAGGTCAAGAGGAGGACAAAGCATTCTAGCCATTCAGGCCTTGCTCGAACAGTGTGCCGCTCAGTATGCAGGAGGCTGAGGGTAGTGCTGAGCAAGGCGGCTATAGAGGGGAAGGAAGAGGAACATGGTGGAATGGAGCCAGAAGACAAAATAAATATTTGATTAACTAGATTGCCTGGAAAGGAACTCAGTTCCCTGTCTAAAAATACCAGTTGCCTGCTTGGGAGCCTGTTTCTCCCTCTCCTCCCTGCTTGTGCTTTCTCTCTCTCTCAAATAAATAAATCTTTAAAAAAAAAAAAAAACTTAAAAAAAATAAAAATCCCAATTGCCTTTTTGTTGAAGGAACTAAGAGCCAGCCTGTTTGTGATGCTGCACTACTTTTACGGATGGCCTGCTCTATTTCTTGTTTTACTAGCTCTAGTAAGAGCGCTGGGCAAAGAGCTCTGGGGAGCGATAGACAGTAATTGAGTCTCATATAATCTGTAGGATATTGGCCTATCTAGACTTATCTAATAAGGTTTTATAGCTGGATGAATCTCATGTACTAAATCTAATTTCTCTCATTCTCTTCCTTTGTTTAATAGAGGAAGAAAGGGTGGCTGTGTAAGTGAAGTGGCCTCCTGCAGCTGGACACCTAGTGAGTGAGGCCGCTTGAATGCCCTGAAGAGCACAGGTTTTGAGTCAGGCAGACCCAAGTTCAGATCATGTCTCAGTAAATGGCTGTGTCCCCTTCAGCAAGCGCTTTGACTTCTCTGAGCCTCACTTTCCTTATCTGTGACACAAACAATTGTCACAGGTAGCCCCTAGCGTAGAGCTTATCACACAATAAGGTTCCGTATAAATCTCTTTGCCCTTCACCTTTCCTAATAGCAGCAGGTCACTGCCATAGAAGTAAAAATGAGACCAGAGGTCAAAGAGAGGGGGAGGTTAGCTGCCCCCTCAAGCAGGGCCTCTCAAGGTGCCAGAGTTGTGGTGGGGTCCCCACTCTCTGGGTTCAGACCCTATAGGTCTGAAAAGTTGACACGATCCGAACTTCCAGAGGGTACTGGCTCACTGGGGAGAGAACTTACACTACTAAAACAACACAAGAAACTTATGAATAGTCTAGAATGCAAAGTCATTACCCTCCAGTGATATATCTTCTCATAACTGGCTCACCCCTTCTCAGTCTCATATTTGTATCTTGAAGTAGAACAATCAGAACGTGGTTAATTGAACCTAGAATCTGAGCTAAGAGAGACAGTCAGAACTCTTTCACCCAGGTTGTGAGAAAAGGCTGAGCTTTTTCCAAGGACCCTTCTGTTATAGCCTAAACCTTTGTGTCTAGCAGACATATAAATATACATTCTTAGTGCTGGAAGAACAACACATTCCTACTGTGATTGCCCTGTTGAGACTCTGTGTGGACCACCTCTTTCTATTAATACATGCATCTTCTACCGTGATACAGCTGATGGGGTTAGAATCACCTTCGGGTACATTCTGCTATTGAAAAAACCTTTGATTGGACATGGGTGTTTCACAAATCTACACCAGTATTCTTACCAGAGATAATCTCTACAAATAGTTGATTTTAACTTCCAGAGTTTAAATTTCCTCTATTTTCCAGTTTCAGCTATCTTTATCCCCTTTGCCTTGCAGGTACTTGATAAAGGTCAGTTCAATAAAGGTGAGGATGAAAGAGAAAACATCTGAAATGGGCTCAAGGAAGAGGGTTTAAGTGTATTCTTTTTTTTTTTTTTTAAAAAAGATTTTATTTATTTGACAGAGAGAGATCACAAGTAGGCAGGGCAGAGAGGTAGGCAAAGAGAGAAAGGAGGAAGCAGGCTCCCTGCCAAGCAGGGAGCCCCATGCAGAACTCGATCCCAGGACCCTGAGATCATGACCTGAGCCGAAAGCAGAGTCTTAACCCACTGAGCCACCCAGGTGCCCTGTCTATTTTTTGTAGCATTCTAGAATGCAAATGGTGGTGAGAGGTGTAGAACACTCCAGGGTGGGAAGCTGAGAAGAAGGAAACAAGATTCTCAGTAAAGATTTCTCTAGAAGGCGTCTGGAGGATGAAGGAAAACAAATCTGCTGGGCTGTTGCTGAAGTCTAAGCGAGCAGTGGGGAGGCAGACAAGAGCACGGCGAAAAGGCTGAAGAGATGTTAGGGAAGTGACCGGATGTACTGTTGAGATGCAGATAAAGGAAGACACTGGCTTAGGTTGTATTCAGAGAAAGAGCAAACAGAGGCGACTGGGGCCTTTTGGAGAGTTCGAACTGTTGGGACAAATGGGCTGAAGTACCCGGTAAGCAGTTTGGGGTCAGGGTCTAAGCTTCCGGGACAAATCTGGATGTCTATAATTGAAAGCATGGAAGTGGGAAGACTCCCCGGGAAGAGTGAAGGGTGGAGGCAGGTGTTGGGTAGGAGGCAGAGCCCAGACGGACACCGGATTGTAGGGACGGGCAGAGAAAAAGGAGCAGGAGGAGGGAAATCGGAAGACATTTTGAAAGCCAAGGCAGCAAGTTTCAAGGCGGTATCGGTTGCCTCCTGGAGGTCAAGAGCAGGAAGACAGATGTCCAGTCCTTGGTTACGTGGATTCGGAAGAGCGTAGGCGGCTGGGGGCGGGGTGGGGGGGGGGAGGAGGCGAAACCACACCAAAGGCCACTATTCCATTGCAGAGAAAGCGGACGGCCTTAGTAACATATTCTTTTGGAAGTCTGGCTGTGAAGACAGAAAAGGCGAGACTTGAGGATAACTTAAAGCTCAAGGGGATAATCAGATTCAGAATCCGTATCCTCGAGTGGGAGCAATTTGCTGAAGGCTCTCTGGAGACCCTGTGGGTCCTTCTTATGATTGTTCTTCTAGCTCTAACTGTGAAGGGGGAGGGGGCGGCGGAGAAAACGACCCCCGCCCTTCTCTAAACTGGAAACAAGAAAATCCCCATTCAGTAAAAGGCAAAACAAAACAGCGTTTGGTCCGAAAGCCTTCTTTCTTTAAAAGTCCTGGCATGCAAATAAGGGGCTTTAATGTGGCTCCCAGCGATTGGTAGGTACTTACGAAATCCGTCATTTCCTCGTAGTGCAGGATTCAAACGAAGAGGCTGCTTTCCGCCTTCCTATTGGCTGTTTCACTGGGCTACTTCCCTTTACCCCTCCCGGTAGCTCTTATAAATTACACCAAATTGGTTATCCTTTCCACTTCCTTCTCCTTGAATAAGAAGCTGTAACTGCAATTTGGCCGTAATGTCAGGACGCGGAAAGCAGGGAGGCAAAGCTCGCGCCAAGGCCAAATCACGGTCGTCTCGCGCCGGCCTGCAGTTCCC
>NC_081570.1:105094980-105116203 GCF_022355385.1 Mustela nigripes | reverse complement strand
CACGCCGTGTCCGAGGGCACCAAGGCGGTCACCAAGTACACCAGCTCTAAGTGAGTCCCTGCCGGGACACGGCGCTCGTATGAGTCGCCGGCCGCTTGACTCCAAAGGCTCTTTTCAGAGCCACCCACCTAATCACCAGAAAAGAGCTTTGTTCACTTATTTTCCCTCACTTGCTCCCACAAAGTAAGTTACTCTACTTGTGAAAGATCCTGGAAGATGGTACACGTAGCTTTTTAAGCCTTTCCTACATGAGATCTTGGCGCGTGACTGTCTTTGCTTTTTAATCTGGGGCGCGTCTTAACCCCGCAACTGCTTAGTTTTCTTACAAGTTCTTTTCGTGTTAGAATACGGAAATCCGCTTCTCAACTTCCATCCCCAGACTATTGTGTCCTGGTGACTCTGTTGGGTGTACGTTCCATCGGTGTTCTAAAACGAAATGAGTGGTTTCGGTCATCTTCACTTTTAAGGAGGGCCCCAGGACAACTAAACCCAGGTCCCGAGAACATTGCGTCAGAGCCTTGAAGAATTCTGAGTGTTTGGCAGCTGCGGGCGTCCAGTCACCACTTCTGCCCTGCGGTGTGGCCTCCGGTGATACCAGCGGTCTGGGCACTGAGGGTGGAGCCTTCGCTGCTGGGTCTTAGCCTTTCCCTGATTGGACGACATGAATATTCAAAATCGCGCGCCCTCTCCGGAATTCGTAGATTCTGGTTTCCGACGCTTGCTTTGGGGCTTTGACATCCCAATTATTTCTCGGTTTGTGGATCGTTTTTGCATTTAATTTTCTAGTCTCGGAACGCCCCGGCCTTGCGTCACTGCAAGGCGCTGGTCATTTAGGGCTGGGCTCAAAAAGTCACCTCTCGGAGACCTTTCCACGTCCCACTCAGGAATTTGCGTCTCGTTCCTGCCTATCATCTGATCTCATTGTTTTCTCTTCCTCCTAGCAGCTGTCAGAAATTGTCCGGTTCGTTTATTTTCTTATTAATGGTCTTTCTCCTTAAGCCCTTAACAGAGACTTTGTTGGTCTGGTTTTCTGCTAAATTATCAGCGACAGTCTGCCTGGCACATGGTGGACACTTAAATTCTTAATTAATATTTGTCAAATTAATTTCCCCACCCCATCCCTTTCTTAATCGCTTCCGTGGATGATGTGTGCCGTTCATTTGCATTCGATAAATGTGAAGATGAAAACAGAAATGTTTTTGGAGCTCTTTGGTAAGTCAGTCCAGGGTCCCTTCAGGGCATTAGCTCTGAGGAGGCCTAGGTTAAGATTCCTTTTCTGCACCAAAATGGTGGTTGTGGTAGTTTTCCCATTATGCTTCTGGTGGTGTATCCTCTCTTGGATTTTCATTAAATTCAGAGTATTGGTCGCTGGAAAGATCCTTTTCCCATCTCCTTTTCTGACACCCACCGTATCCATCCTGATACTCTGTTCCCCATGGAAGATGAGCTTTCAATTTATACTCATCTTCTCACTTATCAGGAAACCCTGTAAAGATAGACACTGCAAGAAAGTCAAGGCCAAATAACCCCTTTTTACAGAGGAGGTTGAGAAAAGCAAAGGAATTGGTTCGCTGGTCATGCAGTTAACATTGTTCACCTTTGTATCCTTAAATGCGCAGACAATTGCATTTTAGTTTTATTTCGTGCAAATACAGAATGTTCACTCCTTCTGTCCAAGCCTTGATTTTTGCTGATGAAGACACTGATGGTCTGATCAGCTATTCAACTCTACTTTTGGCTAAGGGGTCCTGGAGTTGATCCTAAGGGTTTCACGAATTCAAGTGGACTCCAAACATTATTGTAAACTGAATTAATCTTATGTTTCCTACATGTGTTTTCAAATATGTGTAGATGCTGTTGTTATTAATAAAATTACCCATTAATTTAAAAGCTTGCCTGGATTCCTTTTATCTGTGATATATTCTCTCATTAAATGAAGTTAGATAAAACTACTGCTGGGTCTGTGGAAAAGCTGTTTGCCTCTGACTTGGTGGATGACTACTTATAAGCCATTGGCCAAACTTACTTCTACCCAAGAGGTGCACTGGGGCTGAAGTAGCTTGTTATGAGGCCTAGTCACTTAAAAAGACATTACCGCAAATAAGAAGCATTATAAACAAGACAGAAGAAATGAAATCCTTAAAAATGTTTAACATCTATAGAGCACTTACCATGGACCAGACAACAGGTCTAAGCCTTTATACATAATTAACCCTCACAAGAACCTCATGAAATAGTCACCATTATTATCTCCCATTTTATAGATGAGGAAACTGAGGCACAAAGAGGCTTCTCTTCAGATGCTCCAGAGAATAAACTCCTAGTTCAGGGTTTAAGGGATTTGAGGAAGTAAGATCAATCTCTAGACGCCTTGGACCCCTCCCTGGAGTTTGGTGTTGGGGAGGGGGACTGTTTAGGCTTTAAAATGAAAATTAAAAGGAATATCACCTGCTTTATTCTCTTTAGGATGCATCCTGTGTATAAATCTATGGTGGTGACAGTGGTGGTGGCTGAAATCCCTGGGGTTGGGACTGGGGGGTTCTGGGTCTCCAACCCAGAGGCCATACCTCAACTTACTTACCTGCTGGAATCCCTTTACTAGTATGAGAGAGTCTTGGTCACTGGTTTCAGGCTCCATCTGGGCATAGTGTTTATTAGGAAGGAAGTTGTAGAGCGGGGAAGGGGGAAAAGATGAATTTGGAATTTGGAATTTTAACTCTGGAGGGGAGCTAATTTAGGGATGGTGAGTTTAATCCTAAAGATCCTCTTTGATCACTTTTTCCTCCTGTCAAACATCTGTATACATTTGCTTATGTTAGGGTTAATAATAGTCATTGTTATAATAATAATTACTTCTACTCATTGAGCGCTTAACTGTTTCCAGGGTCCTCAGCCAAGGGCTTTACCTGCGTTGCCTCATTTCATCTTCACAACCACTGTGAAAGTAGGTTCCGCTATTATCATCCTTATTTTATAGTTGGAGGAAACAGAGTCTCAGAGAAGTGAACTTGTCCTGGATCAGTGGGGAAGTGAGTGATGGAACTGCAGTCCAATGTATGCTTTTAAAAAGGTTGATATTCGGGGTGCCTGGGTGGCTCAGTGGGTTAAGCCTCTGCCTTCGGCTCAGGTCATGATCTCAGGGTCCTGGGATCGAGTCCGGCATCAGGCTCTCTACTCGGCAGGGAGCCTGCTTCCCCTCTCTCTCTGCCTACTTGTGATCTCTTTCTCTCTCTCTGTCAAATAAATAAATAAAAATCTAAAAAAAAAAAAGAAAAGCTTGATATTCAAGGGTGCCTGGGTGGCTCGGTTTGTTAAGCATCTGACTCTTGATTTCTGCTCAGGTCATTGATGTCAGGGTTGTGAGATTGAGCCCGGGATGCCTGCACAGAGCCTGCTTAAGATTCTCCTCTGTCTCCCTGTCCCTCTGCCCCTCTCCACCGGCCCCTAAAACACAAAACAAAACGAGAAAACAAACAAAACAAAACAAAACAAAAACCTTGATGTTCAAAACTCTCCAGAATCCGCCTCTCCCTGCTTTTATAGCTCTGTTTCCTACTGGTCCCCTGTGAGGTTAGGGAGATTTTCTGCTCTACTGAAAAGGGTCTGCTCACCTTCCACTAAGCCTATTTTGCTCAGGTCTGGACTGGACTGCCCCTTCCTTCTGGCTTGGCCAGAGCATTCTTTTCAAGCCAAAGCTCTATCTTCCAGCTCAAGGGACACCTTCTTTTTTCTACCTTCCTTCCTTCATTTTTCTACCATATCCACCTGTACTTTTTTTTTTTTTTTTAACATTATTGAGTTATAATTGGCATTCAATAAACTGCATGTTTAAAGTATAATTTGCTAAGCTTTGACATACATACATTATATACCAATGAAAACATCACTACACTGAAAATAATGAACATATGCATCACCCCACCCCCAGAATTTCCTAGTCTCCCTTCATAATTCTTCTCTCTGCCCCCTTCACCAATGACCTACTTTGCCCCCATCCCTGCCCTCAGGCAACCACTGGTTATTACATATAATATCCACTGCTATTAGAGATAGTTCGACTTCTAAAGTTTTATGTAACTAGAATCCTACAGCGTGTATCCTTTGTGTCTGGCTTCTTTCACTCAAATTCCTTTTTTTTTTTTTTTAAGAGATTTTATTTATTTACTTCTGAAACAGAGAGAGAGCATGAGTAGGGAGAGGGGCAGAGGGAGAATCAGATTTCCCACTAAGCAGGGAGGGAGCCCAATGAGGGGCTTGATCCCAAGACCCTGGCACCAAGACCTGAGCCCAAGGCAGATGCTTAACCAACTGAGCCACCCAGGCGCCCTCTGTTCACTTGCTGATGGATAGCTGGATTCCAGTTCTTCCACTTTGTAATACACTCCAATTTTCTATCGTAATAGTTCCACAGATGAACACAATAAACTTTTTGCCCTCAATTGGGAAGGATCTCAGATGGGGCACGAGACCTATGCACAAATATATTCTGTTTGAGTGGGAGAAAGTGTTAGGGTTACACTTCCCCTCTCCTGGGCTCACACCTCTCACATCCATTCCAGGTTCCACAGCTAGCACAGCCTTCCAAGCACAGAGCCGATCTCATCACCCACCTGCTCATAAACCTCCAGTGGTCTCCCTCACTGCCTCAGTTGGGCTTTCACAAGAAAATAAATGAAACAAAAAAAGTAAAACTTTATCAGTAATTCTTATGCCATATTTGGCTTTGCAGCGTGGTCTGGGGACCGCATAGCTCACAATATGGCCAATCAGAATTTACCGCAAAGAGGGTAAGCCTGAGGGCCAGCTCTGTTTAGTTCTCAGTAAGTGACCCTAAACTGGGAGACTGTCCCTGTGCCTGGGGAGACTACATTTCATCATTCACATGGGTGATGGGAAATCTGTATTTACAAATTGTGTAAAAGTTTTTAAGTATCTATTGATAGTGATAGTATTAAGTTCTGTAAGACAGTCTCTCTAGGACCATTCCTCTTTCCTGACTCCTAAGCATTGCTAGATATGATCTCATTATGTCATTTTTTCCACTCAGTAATTTGTTGAGTATTTGTTAGATACCAGGTGGTCTGCTGGGAGACAGAAAGGAGCCGAATGGCATTGAAAACAGGAAAGCCCATCTCAGGGACCACAGGCTGTATGCCTATTCAAGTACCATGTGGGGCCGATGGCACCTTGATCCTCAAATGAGTATCCAGTCACTGCAACAGGGCTTCCCTGAATGTAGAAATGGCCCCATCAGGCTTTCCAGGCTGATAACAGCCTCACAGTGCTCAGAGAGGACCGTGAGATTCCGAGGGGACTGTGAGATTTATAACTGGTCAAATGTAGAGGTTTGCTAATGCCCTGTGCTGGTTAGGGCTAGAGAAATGGGGTAGTCTTATACACTGTTAGTGGCAGAAGAATGTGGTGCAAATGTTCTACTGGGTAATATGACAACAACTATCGTAATTCCCTTTTCATATACAAATACAAAACAAAAGACTTCAAACAAAAGACTTCAAGATATTCATACAGGGATGGTAAATAGCAACTTTTTATTGAAAATGTATTTTTAATTCTTTTAAAAAAATATTTTATTTCTTTATTGAGAGAGAGCGCGCACAGAGGAAGAAGTACACTCCCCACTGAGCAGAGGGTCTGATGTGGGGCTTGATCCCAGGACCCTAGGACTGTGACAGGAACCAAAGACAGATGCTCAACAGATTGAGCCACCCAGGTATCCCTGTATTTTTAATTCTCGATAATTGAGAAATTAAAACATATACAGAGAGGGCAAGGTACTCATTATCCAACTTGATCAATTACCAAACTTAAGACTGTCTGTCCTGTATCATTTTGAGGCAGATCCCAGATACCGTATTATTTCATCCATAAATATTTCTTTGTGTATCTCTAAAAGATAAGGACCACAATAGCAAGTCACATTGAAAATAATTAACAATAGTTCCTCAATTCATCAAATATCCGGTTGGTGTTAAAATTAATCTGCATGTCACAGCTTGAAGAAATGCTTTGCTTGAATCTGAACCCCAAAAGTTCTATATACAATGGTTGGTTGACATGTCTTTCAACTCTAATATCTGTTTGCCACTCATCTCTTTTTTCCTTCTAGTTTCTTTGTTGGAGAGACTGGGTTGTTTTTCCTGTTGAGTTTTCCAATTGGGATTTTGCCAATGGCTTCCCTGTGGGGTAGGTTATCAGGATCTCCTGTCCCTCTACATTTCCTGTAGAAACAGATGGAGTACAGGGAGCAGAGCCTTGACTAGTCTTAGGTTCACTTTTACACTCTCTGGAAAGACTGATATGTAAGTGGTGCTATTTTTTTTCCCTTCTATTAGGAAACCCACAATGTCTGATTGCTTCCCTTTCTGAGATAACATCTGTTGCTGTTTAATGGTTCGATCTTTTAATTCGTTAGAGGCTGCAAAATGATACTCTGGAATTTCTCAATTTATTAATTAGAATGATTGAAAAAAATTATTTTTTACTATTATTTTTAATAGTAGACACTTAGAGTCTACTTAAATATGTTTTAGCAGGTGAAAAGAAAGTGATAGGATACCTTTTGGTGTAAATAAAAATGGTGCATGTGTACTGGTGTGTAGGCATGTGTACGTGCATGAAACATTTTTCTGGAATTTCACGTGATAAAACTAACAATGCTGGCTACCGATAAGGAGAAGAGTTTGGTTAGGCCAGAAGGAGGCTTTTACTCTTTATGTCTTTCAATATCATTTGAATTTTTGATCAATGCTTGAAATCATTATGAGTAGAGGTTATTTGGGTAGTGGGGTTATTGGCTTTAAAGGGAAAAAAAAAAGCCCCAGTGAGTGCTGTGAGAATATTTTTGGTGAAAATAACATGTTTCAAATACTTATCCTACCACTTGGCCACTACTAGACCCTCAGTTCATTTTAGTTAATTCTGAAAAACAGTTTAAAAAATCTTCAACAGGATAACCAGCCCTCAACCTAGACAGCAGCAATGAACCCCAGACACTCTTGGGGTTTATGTGTGGACCTCCAGTGCAGGGACTGGGACTCTCCTACTCCCAGTCTCAAGAAAAATACAATCACTTAAAAAATGGTGAACATTGTCCCCGCATCTGGCTCTCTGCTCGGCAGGGAGCCTGCTTCCCCCTCGATCTCTGCCTGCCTCTCTGCCTACTTGTGATCTCTGTCAAATAAATAAATAAAATCTTAAAAAAAAAAAAAAAAAGGTGAACACTGGGGCACGTGGGTGGCTAAGTCGGTTAAGTGTCTGCCTCCAGCTCAGGTCATGATCCCAGGGTCCTGGGATCGAGTCCCGCATCAGGCTCCGTGCTCAGTGCTTCTCTCTCTCCCTCTCCCTCTGCCCGCCGCTCCCCCTTGCTTCTGTTCTCTCTCTCTGTCAAATAAATAAATAAAATCATAATAAAAAAAGAAAGCAATACGCCTTTAAAAAAATTGTGAACATAACTTTTAAAGAGATGTTTCAAAGTGATTTTCCTGACTAGTCAACCTTGCTGATGAGGCCTCAGTTGGAGATTTGGTGCTCAGCTGGACCAGGAGGGCTTGAAGAGGACTAGGTCACTGAGGAGTGTGAACTTAGAAGAGAGTATGTAAAGCTGGCCCTGGACAGTTTTATAGGTTACTGGGCAAGTCAAGAGTAATACTTAGGGAAGGTTATTTTGACCTTCTTATTTTTATTCTGACTGAGACATGCAGAATAAATTGATGCTCTTAAATTTTATTCATATTTTTAAAAAAATGTTCAGGGCGCCTGGGTAGCTCATGGGTTGATCCTCTGCCTTTGGCTCGGGTCATGATCTTGGAGTCCTGGAATCAAGTCCTGCATCGGGCTCTCTGCTCGGGGGAGCCTGCTTCCTCCTCTCTCCTCTCTGCCTACTTGTGATCTCTGTCTGTCAAATAAATAAATAAAATCTTTTAAAAAATTTTTCAGATCACACATAATCTAAGGCTCTATTCCTACATTTGCTGAATACATTTAGTGGAACCATTGGCCCCTTTTCTTATTTATTTTTCCTTTGTATGTTCATTCTTTACTCCCTTGCCGACAATCTTAATTTACCCTCTCCGTGTTCTTACAAAAAGTGTATTGCTTTCTAGGCATTAAAATAATTATCATTGCATACTATTTATTTCATCTATATGGTATTCTTGAAATAACACAACTACAGAGATTAATAGATTAATGGTTTCCAGGTGATGGGGGGGAGATGGGAGGTGGTTGGGAAGACGCTCGCAAGTTCTTTTGAGATAATTGATTTACACAAGTTCATACAGGGACAAAAATTGCATAGAATGACATGCGCACACCCACATAAATGAAGGTTAAAAAACTTGTAAGCAGTAATTAAGGCCTGCATATTAGTTAACATAATCTACCAATGTCAATTGCCTGGTTTTGATATTGTATTACAGATACATAACATGTCACCATTGGGAGACACTAAGTGAAGAGCACATGGAACTCTTTGTACTATTTTGGCAACTTCCTGTGAGTCTATTACTATTATTTAAAAACATAAACTAAAAAGCTGCAGAACGTGCAGCTTTATATATTTTTTCTATGGCTTATGTATTCTTCCTTGGTGCCAGATGATGTTTTAAATGCTTTGCATGGATTAACTCAGTTTATCCTCATTATTTCCAGAAGTGAAGTAACATGGTTCAGTCATAGGGTCGGGAAGTGGCCGAGCCAGGATTAAAAGCCAGAGTCTCCTTTCAGACATTACACTGTATGACTAAGTCAAAGAAGCAAAACATTGATGCAGCACGTATAAGCACTAATATTTCTAAAAATATTAGAAATAACCAAAAATGTAGGAGTGCTGAAAAAAATTAAAAATTGAAAAAAAATCCTATGTTAATCAAGCTACAAGCACCACTTAGTCTAACAAGCCAGGTTTATGGACTAGTTTTCAAAGAGGGAGAACACACACCAAAAAACTGTGATGTGTCTCACCAAACAAAGGAAAAAACAGAGTTAATGTAGGTTGCGAGGAAGCCTGGAGTGGAGGGTTTTGATGGGCTTAAAGAAAAGCAGGGCTGTGTGAAAGGATGGACATCAGAATGAGGCTTTGAAGTACTTCCAGGATCCTGTTTCCTTGGAAACCACGAAGTTAAGATAAAGGTGGAATGTTGTGTTTAGAAACCTCTTATTGTAGTTTTCGTACCTGGTCTAAGATCAAGGCTGATGCTCTGTGTCAAAGTGATTTGGGTCCTCTCAGCAGGAATGGGGATGTTTCATTCTTGCTGATGTGCTTTCAAACAGCGAAGGTTCTGGTTGTCTATGATTTTTAGAACAGGTTTCTCAGGGAATAAGAGAAGCAGTGATCCCTCAAAGAAGGGATCATGACTCTAGCTGCAGCATGTCCTTGGGAGAGATGTCTCCTGCTAATTCTTCGGCTCGCTAGATCTCTGTTTTCCCAGCCTGATGAACAGCAGAATGTGTTTTTATTTTCTTGGTTCTAGTTAATTTCTACTTTCTGAGAATGTACCTAAGTGCTGTCGTGATTTGACATTTATTTTGTTAAATAAATAAATAAAACCTTAAAACAAACAAACAAACAAACAAAATAAGAATTGGCCTTTCCTGCTCAACCCCCACAAAGCTGAACCCGCATCTCTGCCCCCACGTTGTGTTGTGAATGTTCAATGTGTGGATTGAACTTGCTGCATTACACTACGATGAGCCGACATCACCTTATCTCCACGCTCTCAGTGACAAACACCAGGGTTTGCTCCACTTCCCCATCACAAAAAGTGCTGCAAGGAACATCACTGTACATTTCCCTTATGGACCTATGTAACTATCTTTTGGATAAAAATCAAGGAGCACAACTCTGGTTATTAGGATCTGTTTATTCTTTTTTTTTTTTTTTTTTAAGATTTTATTTATTTATTTTGGTGATAGAGGGTGAGTGAGTGAGAAGGGGAAGAGCAGACGGGGAGGGAGAGAATCCCAAACAGACTCTTCCCACTGAGCTTGGAGCCCATCACAGGCTCAAACTCACCACCCTGAGATCATGACCTGAGCCGAAATCAAGAGTAGGATGCTCAACTGACTGAGCAACCCATCTATCTATTTTTTTTTTTAAAGATTGTATTTATTTATTTGACAGACAGAGATCACAAGTAAGCAGAGAGGCAGGCAGAGAGGGAGGAGGAAGCAGGCTCCCCACTGAGCAGAGAGCCCGATTCGGGGCTCAATCCTGGGACCCTGGGATCATGACCTGAGCCGAAGGCAGAGGCTTTAACCCACTGAGCCACCCAGGCGCCCCACCCCAGATCTATTTACTAATTGAATGAAGAGTACCAGGCTCACCTCCACAATAGTCATCCCAGACTTCCAGCACCATGACATCAGCCCTCCTCTGCGCCCACTTCCAGGCCAACCCTTGCATCATCCAACTCTCTGAGTTTTTCCCCCTCTCTGGTGTTAAGTGATATCTCATTATTTTCATTTTTGTTCCTTTAATTGTTAATGAATTCAAGCATCTTTACATGAGTTTGATAGCTTTTGTGTTTGTTCTCCTGTATATTGCCTATCCCTATCCTTTGCTCCAACATTGTTTCTAGAATAAAACTAGCCCCTCCCTAGTTTGGCATTGAGTCCCCAGTACTAAAATCTCATTTTTTTTTCCCCAAGATTTTTTTTTTTTTTTAAAGTAAATCTGTACCCAACATGGGCTCAAACTCACAACCCCGAAATCAGGAGTCACATGCTCAGGGGGGTGCCTAGGTGGCTCAGTCAGTGAAGCAGCCAACTCTTGATTTCAGCTCAGGTCGTGATCTCAGGATTCTGGTATCAAGCCCCACCTGGGGCTCTGCTTCAGGATTCCCTCTCTCCCTCTGCCCCTCCCCCTGCTTTCTTTTTCTGTCTCTCTCTCTCTAATAAATACTAAATCTTAAAAAAAAAAAAAAGTAAGAAAGAGAAAGTTTTGTCTCATGTTCCACTGACTGAGCCAGGCAGCTGCCCCTAAAAGCTCCCTTCTCATCACTGTCCTTTGCCCAAGCTACATGTGGCCCCATAGCAGTTCTTCCGTCTTTGTTTTTCCTGTCTCTTCTGCCTGGAGTACACCACCTTCCCCTTGCCCCCAGTCCGAGCATGTCTCAAACCTTAATTATTCTTTAGAGCCCAGCGCAAACTATCGCCATCCTTATTTGCTCAGCTGGAATGACCCTTTCCCTCTCAGCTCCCACAGAACTCAACCTGCATCTCCCGTTGTCACCTGCCGCAATATGGCTTCCATTGTAGCTGCTGAGGTGGGTATCACCTTCCTACAGAGTCAGGCACGGGTTGTGTACAAGCACAGAGAGGTCCAGGGGCCCTGTTCAGAGAAATATTAAGACTTTAACAATAAGTAAGATGATTTTGACTTTATTCTTCATAGTTTCCTCTGGACAGTGTTTTCCTAAGTATACCCGTTAGTGGGTTATGAAATCGATTTACTTGATAGAGATCACCTTTTTCCTTTTCCCTTTTTTAAAAAGCATAAAACAGAGTATATTGCAAACAGGAAGTATCATTTTGTGAAACACATTGCAATTTATATTAAGAATATAGGCAATGGCGCCTGGGTGGCTCAGTGAATTAAGCCTCTGCCTTTGGCTCAGGTCATGATCTCAGGGTCCTGGGATTGAGCCCCGCATCGGGCTCTCTGCTCTGCAGGGGGTCTGCTTGCCCCTCCCCCTCTGCCTGCCTCTCTGCCTGCTTGTGATCTCTGCCTGTCAAATAAATAAATAAAATCTTAAAAAAAATATATAGGCAATGGAAAATGTATTTTGTACTGTGAGTTGAGGTCAAGAGAGGTCTGTTGTACTGTACTGAAGCATCACAGAACATATTCCCCCAATAGGTGCTACTTTGGCATACTGACTATTTTGAGCTGCAGGCACTTGTAAAACAGCAAATGCAAGGACAGACTTTCTCTAACCACACCTGCCGAAAGGCAGAAAAGGAACTCAGTTGTCACAAATCCCTTTCTTGGGAATTTCATCAAATAGAAAAGACTGCCCCTTATCCCAGGAGAACTGGACCCCACAGCCAGGCAAACATCCTCAGAAACTAGCATACCTCCCGTGAATTCTTCTAAGGGCCTGTTCATCTTTCCTAAAAGGCATTTACTCTCCACTAAGAGGCCTCCAGGCCTCCTCCCCTTTCACTACTAAGGTGGTATTTATGTCTGAATTCCAAACCACCTCGGGGAATTAGTTATTTTTTCTCAGGCATCTCCCATGTATCCATGAGGTATCCATATTAATAAACTTGTTTGATTTTCTCTTGTTAATCTGTCTTTTATTATAGGAGTCCCAGCTAAGAAGGCAAAAGGATAGAGGGAAAATTGTTTTCTCTTCCCTACAGTACAAATATTGATGATATTTGTATCCATGTGTGTATCACCTTCCTCTGAAATCCTGACCCAAATACAAAAGAAAAGCAAAACACGAAACCTAGGCTCAAATTCCAGCCTGGCCCCTTCTTAGCTGGGTGACCCGTAACCCCAGGGGTCTTACATTCACCAGAAATTTCCCCATCTGTAAAACAGGACTGAAAAGCCCTACCTCCTTACCAGGGTTCTTGTAGAATCAAATGAGAGGATATAAAGGAAAGGCTTTTGTAAGTCATGAGACATCCAGGAACCCAAGTATTCTTGTTTTCTGGGTCACAGTCTACAAGAATGTCTAGATGCTACTGATCTACCAATTGTTTCCTGGGTGTTAGTCTTTCTACATTGTGATTGTGAGTTTCCCAAGGTAAAGATCTAGGACTTGTATTGGTTAGTATTTATCATAAATGAAATGAGTAATAATTTATTGAGGTATTGCCATGTTGAGATTCTGCCCTAAGTACTTTGGATGAACTGTATTTATCTCATTTTATCCCTGTGGTAACTCTATGAGGTATGTACATTTGCTGTCACTATTTTATAGATATTCCAGCTGCAACACTGAGACCTTTTTCTAGCTCCATGTCTTTTCTTTTCCTGAGGAACGTTGCCTAGTTGCCCAGACAGTTTGGGCTTTCTCCTGGTTACTGCAGGTAACTAGCCAAGGACCAAAGGACTTTCCATGTACTGCTCTGAAGCCTGGAGTTCCCTAAGTGGAGACATAGACTCCCTTGTGACCCCCACACTGTCTGGACACAGGGAGTGTTAGCAAAAATGTGATCTGCTGCTCTTGGTTTATACTCAGGTATCACTGACTGACAGAAGGACCTTTTGGAGATGGAGAGCACAGGGACACTTAGAGAGGGAAGATCATGGGAAGTCTCTGGAAGGCCTGCTTCCAGAAGGACCTCCTAAGAGGCCCTGACTCAACACGTGCAGGGGGTTGACTAGTGTCCTCCCAGAAGTCATATCCTCCTGGAAGCTCAGAATATGACCTTATTTAGAAAGAGGGCCTTTGCAGATGTAATTAAGGATCTTTAGGTGAAATCCCGCTGGATTTAGGGTGGGACAAGGGAAAGGAGTGGGAAAGTTGGGCACAAGACCCGGGGAAGGCGGCCATCTGAAGACGCAGGCAGAGACTGGAGTTTTGTTGCTGTAAGCCAAGGAAAGCCAGGAGCCACTAGAAGCTGAAAGAGCCAAGGGAGGATTCTTCCCTAGAAGTTTGGAGAAAGCCTGGCCCAGCTGATACTTTGATTTCAGAACAGTGAGAGAAGAAATTTTGGTTATTTTCAGCTACCAAGTTTGTGGTGGTCTGTTTGGGAGCGCTCAGACACCCTCACTGGCTTCTAGCAGCAGTTGGGGTGTGAGCTGTCCCCAGAATGCGAAGAGCTTGCTGCTGTTGCCAGCCCCCAGTGAAGCCTGTCGGGGTTCTTCCTGCCCGGACATGGCGTCAAGGAGCCCACAGAGGTCCAGGACTGGGGGAGGTCAACCACCATCTAGGGGTGCTCAGTGCCACTAGTGGAGATGGAGACGCCCTGAGGAATTTAGGACTGAGCAGGTCGGGGAGGCTGGGTAGGCCTATGAAGGAGCCAGTCTGCTCACTGCGGGGCACCGTCTCCCATTCCCGACCCCTTTTTTCTCCTCTGCCATCTTCTTTCCTCCAAGTACACTTCCTGCTCTGCTCCTCATCACTCTTAACACTCCCTCCCCACCAAATTTCAAGAATCTTTCATGAATGAAATGATGGGATGTTTCCTAATCCTGCTTTAACAGATTACCCTAAATTTAGAGGCTTAAAACAGCACAAATTTATTCTCTTACAGTTCTCAAGGTCAGGAGCCCCAAATGAGTCTTAAGGTACTACATTCCGTGTCAGAAGGACTTATTCCTTCTAAAGGCTCCAGAAGGAGAATCCATTCCTGTCTCTTCCAGCTTCTAGAGGCCACTGGCATTTCTTGGCACCTGGCCTCAGCATCCAATCTCTGCTTCTGTCATTGCATTTTCTTCCCCCCATGAGGCCTCTTGCCTCTTTCTAATATGGCCTGTTATGATGATATTTAGGGTCCACCCATCCATGTTAGTCTCCCCACCTCCAGGTCCTGAATTTAATCACACTTGCGAAGTCCCTTTTGCCAGTTAAGGTCACAGATTCTCAGGTCGCTGGGATCAGGATGTGGACGTCTTGGTGGGGGACTATTCAGTCTACCCCCAAATTTGTACCCCTCCCTAAAGCATCTCCCCTGAAGCACTGATCACCCACTGAGGGCACTGGCAGTGGTGAACTCTGCCTTCAGCTAAGGTCACCAGAAGCTGGCTAATGGTGGACTTCAGCCATTTGTGGACAATTGTCACAGCCCAGGACAGCTATATTCTACCCTCTTCTGGGACTGACCCGCAGGAAGTTCCTTCCAGGGTGCAGGCTAGACCTGATTCTGACCCGCAAATTCCCGAGAATTTCCTGAAAGGTGGTGTGGAGGTGGGTAGATACTGGGTGCTGTGTCCTTCTGAGTAAGGATTCAGAGTCTGAGGTCTTCAGGTCCCTCATCAGGCATTTCCTGACCATTGAGGCAGTCAGGATGCTGCCTTACAGAGATGAATAGGACAACACGCCCATCCTGACAGAACTCAGAGTCTGATGGGGAACTAGGAGCATAAATGAATCCTGGTGCTAAAACCAGAGGAGAGTATACACTTGTTAGAAACTGGGGAAAGTGCTGTTGGTCTGAGAAGGAGGAGTAGCGGTTGCGGTGGGGTGCACATGAGGAAAGCTTCACAGGACTGAATTGTACAGACTAAACAGTAGGTCCACCAAGGAGGGGAACGTATCTGGACAGAAGAAAGGGTTATGCCAAGTCATGAGAGGAATTGCAAATTGCAGACATTAAGTTGGATGAGAACAAATGAGTGGGGTTAGGGGAATGGCTGATGAACATCCAATGAAAAGCCAGAGAAGGTTTGCAATTTAGGAGCTGTAACGGTATTTACCTTTATAATTTTGTTTAGACTTTTCTGAATAGCTAATAATCTTATTAATTTTTTTTCTGTTGTTTATTTTGGATCAGACTTGTGGTGGTCACTTTATGGGAACTGTTTCCTTAAATGTCTCCAGATACCACCAACAGGCAGGTACCAGTGTCCCCATTTTACCGATGAGGAACTGAGGCCTGGTGAGATGAAGCATCTTGCCACAGTGTCCTAGGTAGAAAGAGGCAGAGCCAGGACTCAAACTCAAGTCTGTGGCCTTGTCCTTGGCCTCTGCTTCTCTGTACTGATCATGACACAAGGGCATGCATTTCATGTTGAGGATAATAGGGTGGAGGAGATGGAAAGAGTATGAAGCTCAACTCTGGCACTGGGTGGAAATTTTTTCTTCCTTGATAGTGGTAGAGACAGGTGGCCTATGGGTAATGAGTCCATTGAATCAACGAGTCCCTCAATCCTATACATCATGAACTTCCTGTTCCTGACCGCCCCCTCCAGCTTCCGGTATGTGTTCTTCACTTAGTCTTTTCTGCTTTGGAATGTGAACTTTGGAGTCCCAGAATCTTGGTGAGAATCCCTGGCCATGGCACTCACTAGCTGGGGGAGCCTAGGCCAAACACTTTAAGCTTCCTACTCTATAAAATGATAAAACACCTACCTGCCTTGCAGGGTTGTCATGGTGATTAAAAGAAAGATGAAATAACAGGCTTAGTCGGAAGTGACCAAACTTGATGAACACAGTGGTTGTCATCATTTCTGAATGGCATGTACAAGATGGCCCTGTTGCTCTCACCTTTGCCTCCCTGGGACAAATGTTGTCCAGGTAGCCCTCATCGGTCTCCAGCTATCCTTCTGTCTCTTGGCATTCCCTTCCTTTCCTAGCCCCATCAGTCTCTGGCTGCCTCAGTCCTCTTCTCTTTTCCCAGACCCATGGCTAGATCTCATCAAATCCCCTGCCTTCTGTTAGCCCTTATTCCCTTATCCTTCTGCTAGGAGCTTCCCCCAGAGTATCTCCAGCTGACCCCCTCCTACTGAATAGATTAATATTCTTAACTCCCAGTGAATATATTCCTCTGGACAGTTAATGGAATTCTCAACACCAGTTCAGAAAGCCTTTAAGCAACTTCTTGGTTCCAAAAGAACCAAAGTTTGTTTTCCCTGAATTCTTCACCTAAGTGAATTTTCCCATTATCTCCTAGTTCCTCAGGTCAGGGAAAAGCTCCTTTTTCTCTCCTATTCTCCAAATGCCTACATCACCAACTTTTTTTTTTTTTTTTTTTTTTTACATCACCAAATCTTACAAGATTTATCCTTCTACAAGTCCCTCCAATCCATCAATTCATCTATGTCTTCTCCTAGTCACTGCCATAGCCGAAGCCACCCTTAGCTTTGATTAAAGGACCCAAAGTCCAATTAACAATACCAGTTCTGGGGCACCTGGGTGATGTAGTTGGTTAAGCACCAGACTCTTGGTTTCAGCTCAGGTCGTGATCTCAGGATTGTGAGACTGAGCCCTGTGTTGGACTCTGCGCTCAGCATGGAGTTTGCTAGAGTTTCTCCTTCTGCCTTTCTGTCCCACGTGAGCACACGCCTTCTCTCTCTCTAAGAAATAAATGAATTTTAAAAACAAAAACAAAAAACCCAATACTAGTTCCATGGCAGATCTTTTCCATGGCAGATCTTTCCAAGAACCAGGTTGAACATGATGAGACTTTTTCGTTTTCCTTCAAATTTTGTGATGAGACTTTTGAAGAGAACATGAATTGCCTTTTGACTTTTTCTCCCATCCA
This sequence comes from Mustela nigripes, assembly GCF_022355385.1. Taxonomy (NCBI): domain Eukaryota; kingdom Metazoa; phylum Chordata; class Mammalia; order Carnivora; family Mustelidae; genus Mustela; species Mustela nigripes. Next base: position 105,099,022 of record NC_081570.1, on the reverse strand, counting down.
AGTACTAACCAGGCCCAACCCTGCTTAGCTTCTGAGATCAGATGAGATCAGGCGTGTTCAGGGTGGTATGGCCGTAGACACCTTTTGCCTTTTTCTTTATGACTAGTTTGAAATTATGTACCTAAAACAATAAGATTTTAATAATAACATAAAAATATTTTGGTACTACTTCACCCCTAGTTTCTCAAACCAACAAAGACATTCCAAACATTTCCTAGGAAGTTTGGATTTCACAGAATAGTGGCAGGAATGTCAGCTCTGTCCTACTACCAAACAGGTGTCAAAGTTGTCACTAAAATGCCTGTGGCAGTTTGGGAAGCCCTTGAAGACAGTGGAGAGTTCCTTGTAGTCCTCCCCAAAGATGCTTACAGTGAGAATCAGATTCTGTGGCCCTAGCCCTGTGGGGGCAGATCTCCAAGATGGCAGCTGGTAGGTAAGACAGCAGTGTCCTGACAAGACCTGACCCTCTGCTGGGTGAGAAATATTGAGTTAATAGGTCCCACTTCCTCAGAAAATGAGTTTGTATACTGCTTTTAGTTTGCTAGCCCTATGTGAGGGTAGGGGGCTCAGTCAGGCTGAGGAGAGAACCCTTCCATTGTCAAGACCCAGACCTGCCGTTGTGTCTCACCTTTGACAGGAAACCAGTTAACACCAACCAGGGAGGGCCTCTACTGTCCAATACCAGTGAGGGACCAGGTCCTAATTCCCCAGTGCTCTTCGTCTTCTGCTTTCATTCACTGTTTTCCTTCCACATCCTGCAATCTTTGAGTTTGATGAGTGAGCACTCCACTGTTGTGGTGAGAGGAAGAGAACTGGGTAGAAACATGAGAGGGGTGAAGGCACATCCTGACCATTCTCATTAAGCTAGGAGCCCCTATCTTAGCCATGACAGACACACATGGGCTGTCCTTCAATCTCAGGGCCATGGGCAGGTCTTGGGTATCTTTGGTATTTTAGATTATTGGTATCTTGCTTTCAAATCTGACTTAGTATCAGTTCAAGGTGGGTAATCCTGGGAAGGAATGGTTCCGACGTGGAAAGTCACACACTCAGGCATCTACTCAGACACTAATGGCTCTGACACTTTGGAAGTAATTCTTCCCCTGAGAACTTCAGACTGCACCTTTGAAAACAAATTCCAGTGGCTGAGATGCTGGGTGCAAAGCTGTCATCTCTGCACAGCTCTAAGTCACTGTTGCTTCTGCTTATAACTAAGTCACAGAGGATGCCATCACGTACAGGGACTGAGACCCTGGAGCCTGTATTGATCCCCTAGGGCTGCCCTAACAAAATACCACAGACTGGGTGGCTCAAGCAACAGAAATTTATTTAATCACAGTTCTAGAGGCTGGAAGTCCAAGATCTCTTTGTCATAGGGTTTGATTTCTTCTGAGGCTTCTCCTGAGCTTGCAGATGGCTGCCAGATTCTCCCTCTGTCCCCTTATGGTTGTCTCTCTGTGTTGGCTGTGTCCCGGTCTCCTCTTCTTTTGTTGTTTTCTTAAAGATTTACTTTATTTTAGAGAGATGACCCACGCAAGTTCATGCGAGAGCAGGGGAAGGAAAGAGCGAGAGGAAAAGCATCTCAAGCAGACTCTCCAGCTGAGCGCAGGGCTGCCTTATAGCCCTCAGGCATAGCCTCATAGCCCTCAGGCATAGCCCTGAGGCATCATGACCTCAGTCAAAACCAGGAGTCTGTCGGCTAACGGAGACACCCAGTTACCCCCAGTCTCCTTTTCTTATAAAAAAGACACTACTCATATTGGATTAGGGCACATCCTAATGACATACATTCCTTTCCTTCCCTTCTTCCGCCCTCCCCCTCTTCCCTCTCTCCCTACTTCCTCCCTTTCCTTTTTTCTTTCTTTTGTTTCACTTGAAAGAGAAGCACAAGCAAAGGAAGCAGGAGAGGGAGAAGCAGGCTCTCCACTCAGCAGGGAGCCCAGTGTGGGACTGATCCCACCTGGGATCACGATCTGAGCTGAAGCAGATACTGAATCAAATGAGCCACCCAGGTGCCCCCTCAATGACATTTTAACTTAAATGCCTCTTTAGAAGTCCTATATGGCCTTAAGTATAGTCATATTCTGAGGTACTAGGAGTTAGAGCTTCAAGATAAGAATATGGGGTTGGGCCGCCTGGGTGGCTCAGTTGGTTAAGCAGCTGCCTTCGGCTCAGATCATGATCCCGGCGTCCTCGGATTGAGTCCCACATCGGGCTCCTTGCTCAGCGGGGAGCCTGCTTCCGCCTCTGCCTGCCATTCTGTCTGCCTGTGCTTGCTCTCCCTCTCTCTTTCTCTGAGTTAAAAAAAAAAAAAGAATATGGGGAAGAGGGCAGGAGACACAATTCAACTCATAACAGGGACTATGAAAATCTGAGTCTGGGGGTGAAAACCGGAGCTAAAATCCATACTGCTCTCTCTTTCCCCCCCACCCCACACTCCTTGCAAAAAGGCAAAAAAATTTTCAAGTCTTTCTTCCTCAGTTTCTGTTCTCAGTGAATTTCCACCAGTCTCTAATGGTTTTACCTGTGAACAAAAACACAAACTCTTGGCCTTTTCCAGGTGCAAATAAGTGCTGTTCAAAGAGGGGTCACCCACACACTTGCTGCTGAGTCTTGCGCAGTGCCGGCTTTCCAAGGCCCCAACCGACTCGTTTCTAAGATACCAAAAGGTATCTTCCACTTTCATCTGGTGTACGAATCGCCCGTCGGAGATAAACTGGTCTCTGCCCTCACAGATTCTAGGGCCGCCAAATATAATCACGGAAAGGGAGGAGCAGAGCGGGTCCAGCTGCCCAAGAGCTTGAACTACGAGCGCCCCGCGCTGGACAACTCCTCTACTACATGCACAAAGTTTTCTGTCTGCATCTGGGGTTGTTCTGGAGGAACAGGAGTCTCCTGCTGCGGACGTGAGCAGGTAACGGTACCAATCAGCAAAGATCGCGGGGAAGGGCCTTGGTTAAGGCGGTCTTTGAATATTCCGGCGGCTGCCGCTCTTTTTATTGAAACCCACAGGACTGTCAGAACTGAATGCCGGGCTGCAGAAGCCGGCCCCTCTTTGTCCTCTGGTCCATTTCTGCTTGGAGCTGCCCATACTACCTGCCTTGAAGTCCACTGGCATTAAAAAGGGGGGACTGGGTGGGGACAGGATTGGGGAAAATGAGAACGTCAAGGACCTCTGGCAAAGTCGCTCAGGCCCACAAGGGACTTTGGACCAGCAAAATCCGGTTGATCTGAGAAGCCTGGGCATTACTGACACCCAACCCGCTAGTAAAGCTCAGGAATCCAGATCTCGACGCGGCGGAGGTCGGGCCATACGAAGGTGGCGATTTCCCTCCCCAGCCAGAGCGCCGCGCCTTTCGGGGCCACTTCCGACTGGGATGTGGAGGTCGTCCGCGCACAGCGACGCCGCGCGACTCCCCGTGGCTTAAAAAAGCCAGCCAGGGGGCCCCAGGGTGGCTCAGTGGGTTAGACTCTGTCTTCGGCTCAGGTCATGATCTCAGGATCCTGGGATCAAGCCCCACATCGGGCTCTCTGCTCGGCGGGGAGCCAGCTTCCCCGTCTCTCTGCCTACTTGTGATCTGTCAATAAATAAATAATCTTAAAAAAAAAAAGCCAGCCGGGGTGCCCACTGGATGTCAAGTCTCTAGCGTCGCACAGAAACTCCGTTGTCTCGGGCCTCTCTCGACCATGAAATCCCATTTTCTCTTCCCAGACAGCTTACAACCTGGGTCACGGTGGAGCGGCTAAAAGACCACCCCAACAACCTGGGTCACGGTGGAGCGGCTAAAAGACCACCCCACACCCATCAGTAAAGCGAGCGTGCACCGCCATTTCGCAGAAGCGAAACGGAGGAACCTGGCCGCCGAGAGAGGGAAGCTAGCCAACAGGGAACCTGGATCCGGCTCGTGGCCTTTACGTCACAGGTCATGAACACTCGTCTGTCCCACCCTCCCGCGATAGGGAAGCGTCCGCCAGCAAGGAGCGGAGAGACGGCTTAAGTGGCACAGCTTCTTCTAAGTGCTGTCGTGGGTGGCTCTGAAAA